>NC_090214.1:16337500-16637500 GCF_033026475.1 Channa argus
ACAATTCCAATACATTATTTACTATGGGACATTAAAAGGTAATGCATATTAATAAACAGACCCAAGGCCAGAGGGCACAACTACATTCAATCGAGTCATATTTCTTTATGCTTTCATCAAGGAGACACTTTATAATATATGTATGACCGACACAACACTCAAGGGCCTTTCCTCTCTCTCCTTCTGTGATATAGTATCACTGCTGTGATAAGCATATTTAATACTGAGTAATTATTTGATTATTTATTTTGCTCATTAGTAGTTTTTGTCTTTGCCAAATTCTACTCTTGTTTACATTCTTCTCACACATTTCTAATGTTCCACTACCATCTTCATGAGTAAGCAGACACTACTCAGGACACAGTAATCATGGTCATATCATTACATTTCCTACCTGATGCATCCTGGGAAATCATGATGCAGCATTGCTTCTCCAAAAGTGACTTAAACTTGTAGTTATCATCTAATCGCTATTAGGGAAGAGTCCTCAGTCTAAATACAACTGAATGTAAACTAGTCTCTGTTTACTTCAGCACAAAATAAATTAAAACACCATCACAGTGTAAAAAAAAAGCCTTTGCAAGCAAATCATAAAGATAATAACTACATAAACCCCCATAACTCTGATAATACAGTTCTTGGTATCAGCTGTACTGTAGATGTCCACAGGCTACTCTTGACATTACCTTTGCAGCAGGCAATTATGTTACAGAAATTGAAATTTTAGCAACACCTAGATGTAGTGTTAATTGCATATTGTACACGGTGGGAATATTAATATATAAAACCTGATAATGCTGCTGGGTGCACATGTCACTCTGCCCTACAAATACTGTAAATGTTTTTGGTTCAAACCCACCCTTTGCTCCATTAAAAATTCTACTTGTGATTGATACGAGTAGCAAAATGTCTCAGTTCAATTTAATATACCAGTGCAGCCTTATTGTGTCTTGTTTCATGCAAAATAAGCTATAAAAAATTCAAATGATGTTTCAATACAAAAGAGTAATTGATTATGTATGCAGCACTCATATGCATTTCTATTTTTATTTCTATTTTTAAGCAAAAATTAGGAAAAATTCTAAAGTTTAAGATGTTAATTACTTTTTGGGCTAACAGCGGTTTCTTTTCTGCACTCACCACTCTCTAAATCACTCGCCTCAGGCAAGCGTAGCAGCTTAAAATCCCCTGTGTTCCTTGGATCAATATCAAAATAATGAAATAGACCATATCAAACATCACTGGGTTTCACCACCCTTTTCACATTTGAATTTCAAAAGAGATAGGCCTCCACTGTTTTTGAATCATCACATTAATACTGTATGTGTTGGCTATGTGATGACAAATGTGGCATATATGTAATTGTTCAGTTTAGAGCAGCTCTAAATTACCTCAAGCATTAATTCTTAAAGGTTACATCGTTATTACATTTCTAATAGGATTAAAAATGTGATTTCTAATAGAATAAAATATATACATTTATATAAATTTCACGTGTATCTGATGATAAAATTGAAACATTTGTCAGAGAAATTAGATGGTGAAGTGAAGCAACGACATAAACAGATGCTTTTTTCCCTTAAAATAGGAACCAGCTGTGCCCTTGTTACCCTCTGCTTTATGTCATTTTTATGCCAAGCTAGTGCTGTAAGTGCTACCACATCTGCTACAGTTTATACAGTATAAGATGCAAATGCATCATCTGCAGAGGTAGAGCCCCCATCCCTCCCTTCACACTGTAGCAGCTCATTAAGTTCCTGGTCTGGACCAGAACTTAAAAGTATTCAACCCCTCCGGAAGTTTTCAAAGTTAACGAATTAAATAAAATACAAGAAAATACATGACAACCTAAGTATAGACCCCTTCTGTTCAGTATTTAGTGGCTGCACCTTTGTCGGGGCACTGCAATTTTTCCCTATTCTTATTTGCAAAACTGCTGAAGCTCTGTCAGGTTACATGGTAATGGTGAGTGGGTGAATTAACAAATTCTCATTTGAATAACTTTAGCTGTACGCCAAATGTAACAGTGTGTTTACACATCTAGTCTGATGCTCAAAAAGCTCAATCCCCTCACTCCACCATGGAACCTTCTTCCAGATCTCCAGAGTTTTCCACAAGCCTTATTATAGCAAACTCTAGCTGAGATTTAATATGAGCTTTTTACCTTTCGTCACTTCCCCATAAGGTAAAGAACTCAAGGTGGTGTATGTCGTAAGTCTTTCCTATTTCAGCCACAGAGGCTTCCTAGCATCTGCTTCGTAATAACCTTTCATAGAGTTGGCTAAGGTGTTCATCTTCATGGTGCAGATTTTGGCCAGGATACTGGCTCACCAAAAAAGTGGACCTTCCAAATGCAGCTGTATTTATACTAAAATCCTTTAACCACATATACTGCACTCAGGTGACCTCCATTTAGCTAATGTTGTAACTTCTAAAATTTATTGGCTGCACCACCAATGACTTAGGTGAGTTACTCCGAAGAGGGTAAATACTGATGCAGTCAGTTATTTTTAGGTTTAATTTACTGATGAAAATAACTTTGTAGGGATCTGTTTTCACTTTGACATGAAAGAGAGTAAAAAACCCAAATCAAACTGACAGTGACTTAGTGTGGAAAAAAAATCTTAGTAACAAGCTCTGAAAAGAAATCCGGACTTGCTTTATAATCAATATCACTACGTCATGATTTCTCTGTGGCTGACACTGACAATAGAATGAGAAGTAACACATACTGTACAATAAATTTGCTTTTGATCATTGGTAGCTTTTGAGGGCATGTTCAAAGAGTAAACAATACAGACAGTATAACAATGACAATTACAGACAGAAAAATATAAGAATAACAGCTAAAGGCAACATATGAATGATATAAACAAGCCAAACCCAGGTGTAGTGTGTGTGGTACACAATTCCTTGTATACCGCAAGTACAGTGTGTTTGTGTTTGTGTGTGTTTATTGATTGTGCCGGGATGTAGTGAGTATTAGTTTTTCCAGTGTGTACAAATTTGCAGCGATGTAGTAGTAAGTAGCAGTAACATAAATGGTCTGCACTTATATAGCGCTTTTCTACCTAATGGCACTCAAAGCACTTTACACTGCTTCTTATTCACCCATTCACACTCACAATCACACACACACTCACATACACTGATGGGGGATGGGAGCAACTAAGTTGGGGTTCAGTGTCTTGCTCAAGACACTTAGACATGTGACCGGAGGAGGCGGGGATTGAACCAACAACTGTGAGATTGGTGGCCCCAAGTTTCGCCCCAAGTACATTGGTATTGTACTAGCATACAGCTTAACATAACCATAACCCAACATAACCCTAAACCTTACATAATAATGACGCACATTCATCTAGTACAAATGTTCTTTCATCATCAGAAGTTAAAATAATTAATTAATGGGTGTATAAAAAACTTAAATAATGAAAATTAAATGAGTGCAAAGGTTTGCACCACCTTGACAAAAGAATTAAAAATGAACTTTATTTAATGTCTGTGTGACGACCTCTCCAGGGTGTGCCCTACCTCTCGCCCGATGACCTGGGATAGGCTCCAGCCTCCCCGCGACCCAAATAAGATAAGTCGTGACAGATAAAGGAGGGATGGATGAATGAACTTTATTTAATTTCTGATGAAGAAACATTTTGTAATAAGTAATTGTAAAACCATTACTAAAATTATTCACATTCTGGCGAGCAGCATTCTCATGACTGGTAATTCACAGAAGACGCATTGTTTTAGAGGCAGGTGTCTGCTGGGCCAAATGCTGCACTCAGCGGAGAGGCTAGTACTACTTAGCATGTCCATGGATGTATCCAACCAACTACAAGCTACATGCGAACTAGCTTCCTCTAATTCTGCTTGTTAATGTTCTAACGGTAATTTCAGTGTGTGACTGGGAAATATTTTTAAATATGGCACATTCAATAGACTGATAGAAAATGAATTACTTACTCATGATAATTCCAAATCCCATAAAGAAGTTTAATTTGCAGTAGTGTTCCCTGGAGGTCCCACTATCCCCTGTTACCTCCATCTTGTTTACAGTGACAGCCAGAGGTCAAATATCACAGCTCTCTGATTGGCTGGAGGAGCAGTGATGTGATAGGTTGATACACATGCGGATCTCAGAGGACAGTACAAAAAACCTATGAACGCATCAAAGAAGATATGCACTTGCAAAACAAGCCTTGCACCTGAGAGAGTGAATTTGTGCACAGGAATGTACAAATGCAATATGCATTTCTGCATTTTTTAATACAATTACAGTGAACAAAGCCTTATTTACATTAGTAAATCATAAAATATGCATTCAAATAAATTTTGCATATATTGAGTCCACACAGTACATGTCAGTTTCTTTGAAAAACAGAGATGCAGCACAAATTATTTAAAAAAGGATTTTGCAATAATAAAATCGCTCAAGCAATACAGCAACATTCAGTAAGTATGAACGGGTCATAAAAAGTGTCAGGTCAAAGCTTTCAATGTTCCAGCAATGGAAAATGATTCCCTTCCAACGACTGCATGAAATATGCACCTAGGGTCATTACCTAAATGTATTTATCAATTTACCCTTAAATAATTTCTGTCCTCTTTCTTTAGCCTCCATTTTTCACTCTCAGCTTTATACTCAGGTATTATGACGAAGCCAAAGTGAACTATGTCAAAAAGTTGATTTCAGTGGGAATCAAGATTGACAGCGAGGGAGTGACAGCTGAGGTTGCAGAGGTTATCCAGTTCCTGTGGAGCTGATAGCTGGTGACGTGTAGCTGCAGTGGCAGCGCAGGTGAGTGCATCTGGATGCTCTGTGAAGTGTGACACACCTCGCTCCTGGGGCGATGCAGGAGAGATAGAAGGAGGAGGGGGTAAGGGTGGTTTGGCATCGCCTTCTGTCTTGTCACACACTGCTGCACTGATGCGCACAGTCAGCGTGGTCTCTTCATTTGTGGACCATTTATGGGGTTAAAGTCTCTCTGATGCATAAATTATAAGCCTTGTTGGAAAATGCATATGAACATATGCCTGTAAACATATCTAAAAATACATGCTTGCATCTAAGATGGGGGACAATGACTTTAATCATAAAAACGAAATGGTGTCTTCTGTGCCCATCTATGTTAAACCGCATTGCATCATTATGTGCAATGCCCCTGTTGAGATTACCAGTTATGTAAAACCATCTCATCATGCCACACAGTCACCTGCACAAGACTTTTTTTGTGACAGTGAGCGGCGGTCCCGAGTGACTTCCTGTCCACTGGTGTGTTTGCCGCTAGTGTCATGAGTAACGGCGCTCAATTTCCATGTTTTGACATAAGAGGGGACATTTGATAAATAGTTGGAAGACTTGAGCACATAAATGAGGCATAAATAATGCATAAATTAAGTGGCATTTTATGGAGAGATGTCAGTGCATTTCTCTAATAACAGGAAGATTAATGACCTGACTGTGTAGGGGAAAATACTGCACAGGAGAGTGGCAGAAAGATCAAGCGATGACTCCTCACTCTGACTGTTTTCAATCAATATACCCACGTATTTACACAGAGTGGATGAATGATGCAAGCAAAGCAAACCTCAGCTGAAGTTTCTAGGAGGAAGAAAAAGTAGGTATTTAGTATGACAACTTACTCTGGAGAAATGCTCCCTCTTCATCACCAGTAGGACTAGATAATTGTGAAGGGTGTGCGGCCAAACAAACTGGGGTCATTTTAAAGAAGTTAAATGTCATTGTTCACCTGACCACCAACATGAACGTCTGTCCGTCGGAGTGGGATGAAAAGAGACCATGCGATACAACTAAATTTGTCGAATTCTACACGCTCAAAATACACAGAGAATATGTCAGATTGAAAAAAAAAAGCAACTGACAGTAAAATACATTTGTTTTATACTCCTGCTGTCAGTCTATGTGGTCTTTTGCTTGAAGAAGAACAAAAGAGAAGACAAAGGCAAAACATAAAGAGAACCTGCACCACATGGGAAAAATGATTTATTGAAGAGGCTGAACCGTCAGTCACAGAGCTCCATATTCTCACTGTACAGGTTGTTTGTCCCTACCCTCTAATATGACCCATAGGACGTCTCTTAGAATCGGGCTGCTGTGGCTGAAATGGCTGGAAATAGCACCCTAATGGCAGCTGGCACAACAGACCTTTGTCGCCATGGAAACTATCATAAAGACATGATTATACAGCATTGTTTATGCTGAGGCACAAAAAATTGGGCTAAGTTTAATAAAACTCTTTTTACTTTTGTTGGCTGAAAACAATAATAAATGTTAGTCTTGTAACGTAGAGTCACGGCTCCAGGGACGGCAATGTGGGTCTGACTAGTCGGTCCAAACTTAAATATCCCAAAAACTAATGGATGAATTATAAGAAACTTTTGTACAGACATTTGTGGTCGTTTGATAAAATATCCAAATAACATGTGTAACCCTCTTTCTTCCCCCCACCATGACTCCGGCTACCTGCAGTACTCAACTATGCTTTGTCAAAACCTTTTCAAAGTCAAACCTGTCAGCTTGCTTTTCATTGTGCATTTGCAGTCCGAGAAGATCATTCGTGATTTCTACAGCACTACCACAGTTGGTTCCCATCTACCACTGAACGCACCTCACCTTCCTCAGATCACAATTGCCTTATGTGTCCGTATCACCTACCTGCAGTTCGGTATCATTTCCTCCCTGACGCGGACATTCATGTCGGTGCGACTCTGAAGTTGGCGAGACTGTCAGTCGTGCTAATGCCAGCAGACAGCTATGTGTGTGTCTCTTAGCCATTTCCTGTGTGCTGGGGTATTCAGACATTGGCAGCTGTCCGCTTCGGTTTCTGTCCCTGGAGCTCTGAGAGGACCTGACACTGTGCCTCCCTGACAAAGGAACCTCCTGCACCTCTGAGCTGCTCTCTGGCCCAAGAAGAAATAAAGAGATTTCGCCAGTGGAAGGTCATGGAGAATACCTCTACCATCACTCAGACCTGATCTAATGTTCAGTGTGGCATAACTGATGACTGATGTAATTGACACTGCATAACTAATCTTACATAGTCCACAGAGGCTGATGATAGTTCCCCAGCAGATGAGCTGCAGACTTTAAAAGTCTGAACATTCAAAAGGTGACCTGCAGCTCATCTAGTCTAAATAGGGGGAATGACACTTAAAATTCATGGCGACAATCTCTGCAGTCTTGTTCATTTGGAGTTCTCTGTAATTTGCCAAGGAGAGAGGGATAATGGCAAATTGAAAATAATTGCAGTGATTATGGCAACATCTGTAATTTTCTATAAATGTAGGTCAAGGGCAAATATCATCATTGTTGGAGGGAAACTATCTTTGGCGCTGCAATCTTTCCCTATTAGCATGAAGTTTTTACTCATTAGGGTGTCTGAGCTAATTTCAAACTGATTTAACAATATAATCCATACCAAGATTCATCCTAACCAGCACGAGAGTTCTTCAGCGATGTAGATCTTTGGGCTTTTTCTTATTTAGAAATACTACATTGTCTTCGCTTTATCCTGATAAACATTCAGTTTTACCAAGTGACCTGTCATATTCACAGGGCTACGCTTACTCTGTGCATTGTTTTCCAACAAAAATGTTTTTTTTTCTTCCTGTCTGGCACCTAAAAAACCAAGAGAGGAATAACAACACAAGCATGAGTCACACATTGTAATTTCTGTTTGTGCATAGACTACTGACAAGTACAGGCATGTGTGCAAAAACTCACAGCAATTCAAGTAGCCCATATTCATATTCTATTCATGTTGAGTATTCACTTGGAGAGGAAACCTCTTTTTTCTAGGATGGCATGTCTGTATTTTTTTTTTCCTGCCACAGTGTACATCTTTATTTGACATATTCATTTAGAGAAAATAATTTCTTGGAATCTGTTTCCAAATTTAGCAGTGCATCAATTAACTAGGTTAAAATAATAATTAAAGTAATTAAATTAGTAATATTTTTAAACACTGAAACATGTATTTAATAGAAACAATTATAAAAACTGTCAGGAGTATTAATGTATAATTTAATTACATTCTCTCTAATTACAAAGCCACATGTACTTGTAACATATTTAACATTATTTAAGAGCTGTTGTGTGAAATTCTCTAAAAGAAATGTGATAATTTACAGAGCAGGTGTGTGTTTGTGGGTCTTTTTCTGTTTCTATGTCCTTGACCTCATACAATAACACACTGTATTCTTGTCTCCATGAGTCTTGCTCATACAAATGTTTTCACATCAGATTCACCAAACATAATGGCAGCTTTAGCTACTTCAGACTGAAGCTGCAATTTCATCGATAACATAATAAATGCACTTAAATTGACTCATAAGGCTGCCTGATCCACATTGCATGTGGTTTGGGTTTCATTCACTAAAATGGCATATTAGAATAAAAAGAAGAATTTCACAGAGTGGTTTCACAGAGTCTGTTGTAAGAAATCATTACACAAAAACATTACAATGTTATCACAGTCAGCTAGATGCATTAGAAGCCTCAAAACAGCTAAAAAACCTTAATAGTAGACTACATCTGTTAGTGACATGATCAGAGCACCTCTGTACTGAGAGAAAAGAAAAAAGAAATTGTTCAGGCTGCATGAAATTAAGAAGCTGAGAACACCTTTCTAAAGCAAAGTGCTCATGACTAATATGCAAGACAGTTGCTGAGAATAACCCAGCTACAGTAGATGGAGTTACATTGTTGATTGTTATACCAGAAAAGGACAATGGAGGGGCAGTATGAGAGTGATGTGATGAAGTGCAATAAATAACATCACTAAAATCTAACATATATCTATGATGGTGGAATGGTACAGATTATTCATTTACCATTAAGGTTATTCTGTATGTTTAGATAAATCAATTTCTGCAATTCATTCAGATGAAGTCACTGTAGTTCTTAAGTCAAATGTGGAAAAGGTGGCCAGTCTGTTCATGACACGTTCAACCGATGTGGTTGATAAAATCAGTGAAAGCCACATATTCTATACGACTTTTACATTTGTTGTTTAGAGCAAATCTGTTTGTATGAGTCTTTTTTTTATTTATGGCCCATTGCACTTACAGTATATTTTGTAGGTAACACACTCAGTGGATTATGTTCCGATGCAACATTTTCTTGAATTATTGCTTTACATTTATTAAAGAAAAGAGAGGGTGTGTGACTCCAGCCTAAATAAAGCGATAGCAGGTATAATTATGCCACAAAAGCTGAATATTCTGTTGGGCTGGACATTTTGTCTGCTCACATATTCATGGTAAAACTGAAATAGAGGCTAACATAATGTATGACAAATTAAAGCCTTTGTCTAAAGTAATATATATATAACATAACACATATAATTATTAATACTGATAAAAGTCTGTAATGGTATTTAATTTTTTCTACAGAATAACACAACCCACTCCTGCACATAGTCACTTAAACTGCATCTGCTGACATTAAAAGGAACAAGTACTTACCTCCGTGTATATATATATATATATATATATATATATATATATATATATATATATATATATATAAAACTGTTTTCAACTGCTCATTCAATGACAATTCCTTTAGTTTAAAACATTAATAAACACAGATCTCACAAGTGGAAAAGTGGACAGTAGAGAGAGAATGTAGAGAAACTACAGTACAGTAAGGACCTGTCACTGGGGCAAAGCTTGTTCCATTCCATTAAGCAAGAAGATGTTTTTTTTTCTTTTTTAATTTACTCAAGAAGGCAACAAATAAGTGTGTTATGTTGATCTGTGCCATTCAGAGCTTTCATATATGCTTAGGTGACGTTTACTGTTTCTTACTTCTGATGCCAGCAGTATAAGCCCTATGTAAAAGAAAAAAAAAACATTTTAATGATAGCTGCTCTGATGAGATGCCATTTGATGTCTTCTAACTAGGTGATACAGTATAATAACAGAGGTTCTTTCAGGATCCTCACATTGAACGTGAGAATGAAACTCTCTGTGTTGGTTGTAACTTTCAGGGCATTTACAACACATTCCTCTTATTTAAAGCTAAAATTTAAATAACGTTCAGTTAATGCTCTGCCCTAATCTCCCCTTCATTTTAAATTCGAGGCTTTTAAAGATCGTTTGGGAACTTGATGTTTACGGCATTTTACGCTATTTAAAGTGTGAATTGGAGCAGCTGCTTCAATACCCAGAGCGATGTGGAGCTTATTTTCACTGCTGTGAGTGTCATCACACTTTTGAGAATGGCACTTAGAAAGAATTGAGCTTCTTCGGGAAGTGGCTGAGGGACAAAACATTTTGTGCTGCTCAGTTGTGGAGTGGACAATGGTCAAATCAGGTCTCTATTCATCATAGTTACAACTTTTTCATTCTCATAGTAAATTATGCAGCGATACCCTTAGCTACAGTTTGTGCTGTACTATTGAATGCAAAGGCAAAAAAAATTCACATAAACACCACATGATGAAAATATAACATGTCAAAACCCCTGAACTCCCTCTTTATTCACTTTCACTTAGTTCTTTGTTTTGCATACATGAAAAATGCATGAATGCAAATTACAGAGAGTGGAGGAGACCTGACAAATTGCCAGTAATCAAAGTAAACTACAGATGCTTCTGTTTTAAATTTCTCTGGATCAAAATGAAAAACGCTCTCTAATATGCAATGAGTGTTAAAGCGTGGCTAAAAAAAGGAGTTCACCCACAAACAATGAGCTAAGTTTGCAGGAGAGGCTCCTGTCTCGCAGCAAAATCACACCCAATTCTCTGGTAAGAGCTGGGCTGGTATTTTTCTGTTTGCTAAAAGCTATGGGAAATTATGAGCTATTTGAGAAGGACACATGACTGCTGGGAAGCCATAAAATGGTCCTATCCCACACTTTCCTTATAGTGTCAATGCAATGCCTGCTTTTGAGGTTTGATTGAACTACAGTTCACATATTAAGTTCTGCATATCAGAAAACACATTAGCCAGATGGAGAACACGTGGTTAAATAAAATCTGCCTCTAAGACACTCTTAATATATTTCCACTGTATGAAATCCAAACATAATAGGACACGGAGGATTATATTTTCAGGTGCTTTATCACTCCCAATCGCTGTAATGCATTGTCAGGGTTTAAGCTGCTCTTTAGCTGCATAGTCGTTTATATCAGGGATCCTGGATTCTCCTGGTCTTAATGAAGATTTCCCTGCCGTTCTTAATCCTTCTACCAGGGGTTCACTCTTCCCTGTGTCTCCTAATTAAGTCAGTATATGAGGCGTAAAGGCTGAAATCTTCAGAAATAAACCCTGAGAATCTTTCACCATCTGGTTTCCCCCCCTCTCCTTCTCCACTTCTGTCTGCCTCTGAAAATCAGCTATCATGTGGAATCCAGATAACTGCAGGCATGATCAATGTACCGACATGCACTGATGAGCAGATTGTGCAGTATGACAAGTAATAGACTACACAGGAACTAAGGATCATTGTTTACAATTCTTGCTGACAAATTCATGAAAAATAAGGAGAAAATGTTGCAAAAATAGTTGGAGCCTGTCAGTCGTTTAACTGGATCTTTCCCTTTTTATTTCCCACTCCAACCCTGCAGTTAAAATGAGCCATAAACAGAAAGCCAGGTATGAATGAATGGGGTGTCTCCTGCATAATTGAAGCATTCATTGATTAATGATTTTGTGCATGCAAGCATCAGAATTATCAGCCCCCGCTGAGAGGGAGGGTTCTTTCTAATCAGCTGATTTGCTCTCATTCTCATCCCCTATGAGCGGCAAGCTCATAGGGGTTGCCGCAAACTTGCTTTGTTTAATGTGAGGCAATCACTCCAGCTGTGGACTGCTCATCAGAAATAAAATGCTCCCATGTGTTTCATAAAACTGAATCTTTTCCAATACACGGATGCGAGGCTTTTCTGTGCTGCAGCATAAGTCATTTAGATCCCCCCGAGGGATCGTATTCCCATTCTAATATCAGACTTCTAACATGGGAAATTACGCTGTTATTATAAAATGATTTTTATCACATTGGCATCAAATGTAGACTCAATGAAGCCCCTGTTTACTCCTTTTTCAAAGAATAAAAATAAATAAATAAATCATAACCACAATTTGATGCACAGTTATAGTGTAGAGAAAACTAGCGATTTGTTTTCACGTGGCTCACAACCAGTACAAAAATATGGAGGTTTTTAACACGAAGAGTAGAGGAAAACATATTTGTCAAAACTGCTTGTGCCCAGAGAGATTTCCTGTAATGAGATAAAATTGCAAACATTAATGTGAATCATCATTTTCTATGAATCCCTTCTGACAATATCAACTAATAGAAAATGCACAGACAGGTCATTACAAAATGTAAATACACTGAGTGGCTAATTCAGAAAGAGTAATTAGTGTCATCATCATTGCCAAAGAATAACAATTTCTATTGAGGCAGGCATAAATATCTGTACAAGTCATTTCATTTCACTCCAAATGTGACACTAAAACCAGCATCAGGGGATCGTCCAAACTCACACTGAGATTTCTTACTTTAGGTCCACCTGAACGCTCATTGCTTTTACCCAGATGAAATGTACTGTATAGGGTCTGATGATGTAAACCACTCACAGTGTTACATTCCCGGCAGCCTGCTTTCTGCTCCGATTTTTCTTTAGCATTCACTGCCCTGCAGCCACATCTCCAGTATCACAGCTCCCTCTTAAAAAGGAGCACATCGAAATTCCTCAAGCTTGAATATGAATTCTGACTAATCACTGTTTACTGTGTAGAAATCAACACTGCCCCACTGGAATATAGTGTATTTTATGCAAGGTCCTTTCAGTATATTTAAGCTTAAAGACACAAAACCAAATGCAAAGAGATTCAGAAAGTGATCCTCTTCTAGTTCGGCATTGATTAGAAATCTAAAGGCAGCTAATGTTCATTAATGCTAAAATGCTTTGAAGAAATGCTTCCTACACACTGGTTTGTATTCCTGAGTACAGTTACGAAGGTATATTATATCAAGTACAAATATAAAAAGCGAAGGCATGTGTGAGCATGTACATTGTTTCTTTCATCAAAATAAAAAATAAAAAATCAGAAGACAAATAGAGCACAAAATTAACCACAGGGTAATTTACAATTAACTACATCTATGGCTAGCACACACACACACACACACACACACACACACACACACACACACACACACACACACACACAGTCCTTGTGGCCAGGTATGACTCAAGCACAATGTAAACTGTAAGCCTGTTTTAATGCAAAAGCAAAGTGCTGATGAAAACGCTGCTGTTATTTGCACAGGGAATCATATTATTCAGAAAAAAACACAAACAAACCATAATTAGGCTGCATTAAAATGACATCGGCAAAGATTGTGTAAGGCAGGGGTTTCTCAATCCTGTTCCTCAAGGATTCCTGCCCTGCTCGTTTTCCAACTGCTAATTACCTGGATCAGGTGTGATCAGTCCATCAGAAGATAAAAGATTTTAGACCATAGTGGGGAGGGAGAATACAATGTATCTTCCAGCAAAGTCATCGGTTTATATATCAGTTGGCCCTAAAACTATCAAAAAAGTGTAGATAGATTTTGGCTTATTTAAAATTCTAGTTGGAGTGAAAACTGGATTTTACCACATAAACTGAATGGTGATAACTGCTCCATACACTATAAAAATGTTTCATGTTCACAATTTTTCGTATTTTGTTTTTTCTACTGCATTCATCATACATCATTCAACTCATAGTAGGTCTCAGGTAGCTAAAAACAATTTTCCACCCTGGTGGATGATAAAGCAAGTAAACAATATAAACAATAAACACATCAATGTGAAGGATGGAGGGCATGCCCTCATCTCCTCAATATCTACAGCTATATTATGCAAGGCAAAGGTTATTTTTATTCCACAATATATGGTAAGAAAAGAAGGAGCTCAGAATTAAATATATATTAATAAAAAGAAACTTTGGAACGCCTCATAGACTGACTGATGATTAAAAAAAAGCCCTGACCGGAGAAGAAGTCCGAGCAGTTGTGTCGTATGTTTCATGTTTGACATACAGTATGCATATGGTCCCCTTCTCATGAATCTCACCAGTGGATTTATACTCTGATCTTTGTACATGAGTAGAAATATCATGAAAAATAACCGCAAAACACAAAAGGCCAACTTCTGTGATGCTGCAACATCAGCTATGCTTTTAATCTGTTCAGCTCTTCTTTTCAAAGATGAACTTCACATGTGAGAGGCTGCTTGCCTTTAAGTTTCTGAACATACTGCTGTGCATTACCATCTATAGTAAAAAATTTAAATTAAAAAAAGGATATATGGCATTATTATTTGGATGTTACCTTTGTTAACCAATAAAAGTTGCATTTCTTATTTAGCTAAACATGCCTATATGGACATAGATAGCACATGATTGAAAAAGCTAAAGTATATACTGCACTTTTGCCACAGCCCAGAAAAAAAAAAATCAGAATTCTAAAATATTTCTTGGAAAACAGAATTTTGAGTTTAAAGTCAAAATTCGGATTGTGTTTCAGTGTTCAAGATGGAATTCGGAAAAAAAAACAGCGTTTTAAAAAGTTTAAAGTGAGAATTCAGAGAAAAAATGACTTAAATATTATTTTTGTTGGGCACCTAATCATATTCTTTATCCAAAAAAAAAGAAAACAATTAAAAAAGCAATTGTATTATGTATGTTTTATGTTAATTTTATCTGTCACTCATCCACAAGCAAGCCGACAAACCCAAAGCACAGTCTTTGTGCGTTCCTGCATGGATGGCTTTTATTCTGGATGCTTTATCTGCCCTTTAGTTCGCCTCTTAATAGTTGTATTTACAAAATAGCTATGTGAAGCGTAAATGCAAAAAAAGAAGAGCGTTCACAAGTAAAACAGTAAATGTGGTGCATACAGCATCAGGGTATGACATATGAATTGAGCCATGGCAGCAGAACACTGAACACAGAGAAAATTCATGCTGAAGAACAATCCCAAGTTGGCAGCAAGGGAATTTTAAACTAGGACATAGAACAAAACATCTAATTAAAGCCGCTATCTGTAATTGCAGTATACTGTTCCTGCTGTTTCTCTGTTGTCTTTGTGTATGTTCTGATTCACTGAATTGAAGACATTTTCTGATCTTTAAATTGTTGGGGGAAGTTTTGGTACAGCAAATAATGGTGACACTTACACAAGTGCGTGGTCTTTTCTATTCTTTGTGGGCCTTTAAAATGCAGTTATAATTTGCAATGCATGTTTTGTTAAAAGTGTACTTTGTCTTTACTCTAACAAGCCCTAGTAGCAGAGCAGAGACTGTCCAGTGTGGGCTGGTGGTCTTACAGTCCAAAGTATAATCAGGCGCTTCTCAGAGCTAACCTCGGATCGCCTAGGGATCCTCCAAGAACAGATGGAGGAAACTATGTGGTAGCTGCCCTCTTGCCCCTGCACATCTGACCTGGATAACTGGCGAAACAGTGCATGCATGGATACCAACAATGTTTTTTCACAAAATTCTCTAATTCCCATTCATGCAGCTCCAAATTATTTTCTGTCAGACTTAATAAACGGTGCTACTGTGGCTGTTATTAATTATGCATAATAATCCACACTGCAATAGTATCAGAGAATTAAATTCAGAGAGGAAAGGGCTGCCAACTGCATTACACACAAAGCCCAAATGATTCGTTTCTGTCCCCCATGCTGCAAGAAATTCAATCTGTGAAGTTTTGACCAAATTAGAAAACGGAGTAAATAAAATATTTATTTACATTGCTTTAATCTATGCTGGATGCCTTCCAGTATTTTATAGCATTTTCTAAAGTCAGCAGCCCCAAGTCTAAATAAATCCTTATAGTATTAATCCTTACCTTTTATTGACATTCTAAAAACAGTCGTGTCCGGTTTTAAAATAGCTGCTTTTGTGCAGTTGCACTGTCTGTCAAGTGCCGTGAGAGTTTTCCACCCAAACTATCATTTCTATTCTAACGTGTACGCGGGCCACCAGTCATGCATTTCTCTTAAATACAGATCCTCTCACTTATTCAGCATTCTGTCAGGGAGAGCTGCATGGCAGAATTCAATTTACTGCTCTCCACAGCCTGCTGAAGGCAAAGAATGTAGGCTGGCTGTTGCTCATAAATATGGATTTGGCCCACTCTAACTGCTACCAGAGTATTTTGGAAAACCCCCGGTCCGCCTTAAATGTAGAAGCTGTCATGTTTGTTTACCCATAGACAGTCTTGGCAAATGAGCGACTCATCTGAAATTGCTGGTCAGAGTGATTAAGAAACCTCAGATTACTTTCACGCATTTGGTCACACTTTCCCTCATGCAGAGGGCATTTTCCCCCTGCACATGAGCGTTAAAAGGCCATGCCAAAAGTACCAAATCACTGTCGGGCACAACGCCCAGAACAACTTTACGTGATAACTTCGTCCTATCTGCTACACGAGCCCTAGCCAGTTTGGCAGACCTGAGCAGATGGAACCGGAGACTTCTGTGGATACGCCCCTGCTGTGTTTCTTGAAGGCATCATGGATCAGACACAACAGGCCATAAGACAATGCAACTGTGTTGCCGCACATTTTGTGGGAGAGTTGGGGCTTCTGCGTGAAGAAGGTCAAAAGGTCACCGGAGCTTGTGTTGAGGAAGGGTCTGGGGAGCGTGTGGAGACAGAGAGAGTGCCAGGCAAATGCAGACAGGTCATTTCCCATCCACACAGGGGGGCTGCGTCTATGGAGTCAGTGGTGCTGGATTCAAATGATAACGGAAGGTATGGATGCGCCTGCTCGCTTCCTCCACGAGGCCATTCCTTCTCATCAGCCTCTCAGAGGGAGTTCAGCTGAGTCAGCATAACACGGATAAAAATGTCACCATGTGGTCTGCGTTATTCTTTGATATTTTATTCTTCATCATGGGACAAAAGACATGGGTTGTCTCTCGTGAAATCCAAATTCACCCTTTCTTCCGCCTTCCTCTCTCCCTCAAAAAAAGAAAGTATGTTCTTTGTAAATGCACAAGACTAGAACCTATTTGGGAATCTCTCTGCAGATATATATATATATATATATATATATATATATATATATATATATATACTCATGGTGAACAAAGACACATTGCCATACACACCCACACAAAAAGTATACTTATCAGCATACTGTGTTTTCCTGGCTCGAGTGTGTCTTTGAAATGCAGCAGCAAACTTCCATTTTTGCGCCTCCTGATTAATGATGTGCACACAGGAACTAGGCCTATAGAGGAACTGTTTGCTCTACTTTATTTGGCCGAGAGCTGGAAAAAAAATCGTACTATAGTCTAGAAATTCTCTCCCACTCTTCTTTCAAGCCATTCCAAGTACGTCAAAGCTAATATCTGCAGATTAGATCATTCATTTCTTTTTTATTAAGGGGATACGGACTCATTTTCTGAGAAGACCAGACTGATAGAGGTCTGACATGATGAGAATTCACTTGTTTGAGCTAAATGCAAATCAGACCAAAACCTGATATTAAATGGATGAGGAACCTTGATTCAACACCTTGATTTGACATTTGATATCAATGAGGAGTTGACTATCTGTCAGTGCACGAGGAGTCAGTGTCCTGGATTCTGTCAGACTAATGACAGGAAATGAACCATCAGTATGTCAGAGGCATCTCCACTAATTTCCTGATCTTTAACAATTTCTCCTCCGCTGACTTTTCTTCTGTTCTCTTCTCTCCCCGAGGTGCTGCTCACATAACTGGACAGAACCCTTGACAGAGTTACACAGGAGAGTGATGAAGCAAGACACCTCCATATTTGATCCAGCCTGATTGTCAGATTATTGCCACAGAGCAGGGCTTCCAGTCACAGGTGAGTGACGCTGGCTCAGTATTGACTGCATCCGTCACACAGTCTAATGACTCATGTTAAAGCACTTTTTGACTAACAGGATCTATCAAAGATATGCCACCTCAAGTGCTTTTCTGTTCCTACAGCCGTTATGCTGAGGTTTGAAGAATGAGAATGGACAAATCACTGTGTCCTCCAGCTTGATTTGTTGGCATGTTCACTAAAAGATTTTTTGTTAGTTTTTTTAGGTTAGTCACTTTTTTTTAGGACACAATAGTCAGAACCTAGTGCGAGGTCAAGTCCACTTAGAAACATACGTTAAGGGAGCAGTGACTATAAGCTTACCAATACCATTTTTACAAAACCTATGTTTATTTTGTGCCTAAACCTAATTAAGCTATGTTTGCAAAGTTGTCATACAGCGTTTTTGACTGCTTAGGTTGACAAAATGTGTTACTCCAGCCACAATGTTGGTTCCAAAGGGATACAGTTTCAACAGAAGCCTGCTGCCACGTAGACACACTATCAAAAAAAAATGCCTTTGTGGGTTGTTTGACAGGCTAGAGACAAACAGAGTATGTCGCCAGTTAGGTTTGAGGACTTGAGGACTAACTGATATCCAAACACACCTCCAACGCAAAATGTTACGATACTACCCACAAGCAGACAAAGTGCAGTTTTAAATGATGGGAGGGATTATCTTGTTACAAGAAATCATACTTGACTGATGGCCCAAAGTAAAATACAGCTAGGTCAGAAATGTAAAGTTTCACAGGGAGGTAAAAATGGAAAACTTACCCAACTGGTCACTAAAGGATCAATCCAGCTGTACAAGACATTTCATAGTATTTATATTTGATGCATTGGTTTTCCTAGACAAACCCTTTCTACATCTGCAACTATGGAATTCAACCACTGAGAGTTCAGTCAGAAATTCAAGTAGTAGTAGTTGTAGGAACAAGTTACAAAGGTCTGACAGTGTCAGTAAGTCGGTAAGTTTCAGCTCTTTCCAGCTCCACAATCCCAAATTCCTTTTAAGTGCAGTTTTCACTGGAGTCACAATTGGCATTTCACAACTTTCTTTTTTTCCCACATATAAAGCAGCACTTTCACAGACCTGTAAACATACTTTGATGTGTAAAATCTCTGGAGTTCCTCTTGAAGAAATACTTTTTATTAGCCACAGTTGCAGCATGACTCTAGGGATGGCAGTGTTTGTCTGTCACTCATTCCACCAGTTAACCAGTTTGGTCCAGACTAGAATATCTTAACAATTACTTGACGGATGGCCGTGCAATTTGGTGCACACATTAATAATCCTCAGAGGATAAATAAACTAATGGCCTTGGTGATCTTCTGACTTTTCCTCTAGTGGCACCATCAATTTAAATTAAACTTAGTTCTGTGTTATTATCTCACCAGAATGGGACGAAATTTAGCATTTTCATGTCCAAAGATTATTAATGACTTCAGAGATGTCCTGAAAACTGTGGGATGCTTGCCATGAAAATTGGGATAGACATCCAAGTCTCTCTCAAGATGATTTGTAAGAATTTACTGACTTTTCTGACTTTTGCAGAATTCTGCACAGAACTCAAACAGCACAGGTTGAGGTCAATGACAGATTGTTGGGCATACAATGTTACAGTAATGTAAGTTCTCTCTATTATACATGTATACGTTAGTGCTAGCATGTCACTTTAACTCAATTCACTGTACTCTGCCCAGTCCTCACTCTCTTTTCCTCAAACATTTAAAAACACAATTACAGCAAAGTTTGAACTTTACAAGTGAGTCTTGTTTTAACTCTGCCTGTTCTCATTCTCCAGCATTTCTTGGTCCAGTCCTTCTGTCTCACATGCTGATTCTTAAGCTACATTACGTGTTTGCGCTGGTGGTTGACGCACCGAGCTTTCACCTATACTGTAAGTACAATGGAACGCTTCAATATTTGCCTGAAGCAGTGACATATTATATAACCTGAATGTGTCTCATAGGGAAGTCGTTCGGGCGTTTGGATGATGCAAGACACAGCATTTTCCCACAGGAGACTGGCCCCAGTGAGCTGGTTACTATAGTAAGACATTAGGTGTGTGACATCACTGTATGTAGCATTTTGTTTGTTTGTGCAGTTTACCCAGAATTTTAAGTCCCTAACCCAAACCCCATGTTGTCTCTTAACATAACATAACTTTGGTGTTGTTCTCCCTAACCCTAACTCACTTTTGTGCGTATGTAAAGCCACTCTTGCATCAAGTGGTGGCACTCCAGGAGCATTCAATAGTGATGTAAATGTGGCACAAAAATGCACCAAAGGATGTAAAAAAGCAGCTCAATTTGATGCCTTGGAAAGGGTCCTTGTCTGATGAGAAAGTGCTGTTTAACTACTTTATTTCTTCTAAGCTCTCACACCGCTGATTCCTCAGCAGTTAAAAATAAACAGGCTGCTGCTTTGCCACTGTAAAGAGATGCTCTACCTCAAAGCCTATACAGTGTTAGCAAAGACATTCAACAGAGGCTCTGTTATGGTGACAGCAGTGCTCTTCATGGCTGTGTTCATTAGCATGAAATACCCTCTAACCTTACCATCTTGACTTAACAGCAGGCTAATGCACTGTAGGAAAAATTCAAACTCGCCCACAGCTTATGCACACATCAAGTCAACTTAGGTACCAGCAACACTGTGGACCACAGATGCGATAATTCATGCAATTATTAGGCCAACAAGACATGATGAACTGATATGCAGCTTTTAAACTCTTCACTCAGGGTGGGATTGTCTGATGATGGAACTTGGGGGTGGTGGGATGTGGTGGGTGACAAAAAAATATAAATTTAAATTTAACAGCTAGTGAAATAACGTTAGCAGTCTAATTTTACGGTGACACTCTCTTATGGTGCTATGTGAAGCACTATGAATTTAGGTAGGTTAACACAGATAATAAATGTGATTTGTTTTGCCCCTTTCATGTCCACAGTGCGCTTCTTTAAGTGGCAGAGTAAGAGGAATGACCTCTCATAAAGTCCTAATTAAGGTAATGTGCGAATGAGTGGTGGAGCCCTGTGGATGCTGATGGTGATAAATGTCCGTCCTTTCAAAGCCGCTGAAGGTGAAAGTTGCTCTTGAGTTCAGGTAGCCCACTGTGCCTTATTATTCCAGAGACAATAGAGGAGACACTCGGCTTATGCTTCTACTGTGTGAAAAAAAAAAAAAAAAAACACAGTAATGAGATAGCAAACAGTTTGCTTTGCAGAGCCAATCGTCTTCTGTGGAAAAGCAGAACAGTGCCAAGCACTTGATGAGATTCAGAGGAATACACTCAAGCAGTCACTTTGACAATTCATTCCCTTAAAGCCAAAAGTAATGTTTCCATTTGTGTCAAAGAAAGACTATCAGCTTTGACATTTGAGCTGCAATTCCCATGGAACAGCTTGTCTATTCGCATCAAGGGCATGAAAAGGAGTGACTTTCAAAGAACGCTGCGCTTTAATTTGACAATCCCAAACATGTTACAATGCGAAAACCAAAAGCAGGACAGTGCGGGGATCTGTCAGGTTTATTTCTTCTCTTCACACATCCTGGAGAGGCCTGGATACAGGCTTTGTTCATGATACTGCATCTATGCTTTAACAATTTATCGCAAAGCTGAGATTTCAGGCTGGTCTATTTAGTACATGTCCAGGTTTCAGAAGATTTATCAACATGCACAGTCACGGAGGAACGGTGATTTAAGAATACATTCACTCATCTATGTCATCCATGTCATTAACTTTCAAGATTTTATTCTTTTGATGGATTTGAGCTTGCCCCTTGCCTGAATAGGGGTCCATGCTGTGCAGCTAGATGAGCCCAAATTTGCTCTCAAAATGCTATTGAAGCCCTCATTAATTATTTCCATGGCAGCCTCAATAACTCTGAACTCAGAAGAGGAACGTGAAGGAAAGAGGACATAAATCTAAGAAATCCTCAAGAAGAAATCAGAAAGAGTATAAACAAATAACGGATGACCTGTGTGCTTAGTACAATCCAGCAGCAAATTTGTGATGGGATTTTTAGAAAAGAAATTGCTCCATCGGTTTTCAGAAGGACCTCAGATTTGTGTGAATACAGCTTCAAATAGCAACTTCACAGATTTTCAACTTGCCTCCTTTGGTGATTACCTTTGAGTATTATATATGTACAAATGACATTGAACTTCTCCTACCTTCTCTCTGCTTCTAGCTGAAAACCTCATCCGGATAACATCATGAGGAGGATCTTTTTCAGTTTAGATAATGTCATCTGGAGGGCTTTTAGAGGAGCAGGTCAACCAAGACTACAGTCTCCATAGTATGAGTGAAGCATCATCAATTTCCCTCAGAGTATGTCACCTGGAGTCTTTCAGGCAGAGCCAGATGGAAATTTTATCACAGGGAAGTGTCAAACTTCTTTTATTTTTTATATTTTTTTAAGGCCCCCTAAACCTGAATCAATGGATGTAAGTTGAAATTTGGTAAAGTCAGCCCTCCATCAATTGGGGGGGAAAAAAACAACGTAAAATTGTGATGACATATACACTACTACACTAAAGTCGATCAGAACACCACCACTGAGAAGTATCATTTGAAATTTGAATACATTCAATAAATTATTTGTCACCAAATTCAGATTTTGTAAGTATGAAACTAATTTCTTTTTGCAACAGATTCCACAGACTTTGCAACACATGGCTTAGGTTTCATAGACTCATAAAGAGTGTGAAGCCACGACACTTGGTGTCATATTTTTTTTTGTCTTGCTTTGTTTTGTTTTTTTCCCAGAACCACCACCCACAACAGATCAGTGTTTCTTCCAGGGCACGAAAACCGTTGTCAACCTCAGTGTTCTTCCTTCACTCCCCCTCCTCTTTGTTCACTTCTAATTAACTGTGATTTTGCTTGGCTGGATTTCAAAAGGGCATTGGAGAAAATATTTGTGCTTGGCTGTGAGTCACTCAATCTTTCATCTGAATTATGGGTTTTTAAAAGTCAAGGCATTATGAGATTGCCAAATAGTGAGGATAAAATACAACAATGTACCAATTACATGAAATATTGGAAGTTACGTGGTGTGAGATTTATAAAGATCATTCAAGTGCAACTCAGGAGTATGAAATCTGATGTGAGTCTGAATTTGCATTTGCATATTTATAAGGAAGAGAAACTACATAACCCTCTGTTCCTTCACCTTATTGCAATGCAACATGATAGAATTTGGTAAGTTTAGTAAATTGCTCTCAGCAAAGTCTCCCTGGATAAATAAAGATTTAAGAGATGCAGCATCAAAGCTTTACAACTTGCAAAGGAATAATTGCAGGATACTGGAGCCCGAGGCAGTGCTTCTGGTTGTGTGGAGAGTCAAATACTGTAGAACAAAATTTGAAATTAAACTGTTAGCACCAAATTCCACTAAACTTCTTCTGAAAACAGGTTATGCTTCATGTTTCAATGCGTTCATTGCTCACGTCAGAAGACAAAAACTCTCATTCAGCCATGCTGTTCACACTTTCTTGCTAAGTTTTTAACTCTATTGTAAAAAAAAAATGGTTTGCAAACTCATAAACCTATCATTTTTCTGCTGTTTCTGCATTAACATAGGGGCCAACCCTTTGAAGAAAAAATAGATATATACTGTAGCATAGAGACTGAACTGAGTGATGATGACTTCATCAAAGAAAGCTCCATCTTCATAATGACGGGAACAGAGAGAATGAGTTTAACAGTGGCATAACAAACTTTTTTGTAGCTCCATAATTCCATGCTGGTAAGATGCAGCAGATGATTTTTTACTTTTAAATTTGGATTAAAAGCCTTTTACATGCAGAGGTCAGCATTTTGAAAAGTGAACGCTTACTATGATCAACTAGTGCCAGGACACACACAGTACTGTACTTGCTATGCTTACTCAGTGCGAAACTCTGGTCAAACTCAATTTTTCATTTATTTTTTTTTATCCAAACTTTTTGATAGAAGGATAGCAGTGCTATAGGAAACAGAATTGGTCAAGCCTTGTCCCAACTCCGCTCTTTAGAAAAGAGCTGGGAGCTGGAATATCCTCGCTTCTGTGCTAATACTGTATGCATAATGTAGGTAAATAGCTTGGCTTTGTTCAGCTGGTGTTTATATGCCTGATAATATTAGCACTGAGGCTACCTACTGTATTAGGCTGGTGTTTGATACATTTGTGTCTGCTGGCTACTGAGTTCTGCTACATGCTGTATTTGTACTGACTGCTGTTACACATTGTTGATGTGGCTGATACTAGTTTTGTTATGGTGGTAGCTGACATATGCTCATATTGCTTCCATCCATGTATATAGTGTTAAATATGAATACTCGTGAATAGCTATTTAGAATGCTTTTACTCCCGGTTGGTGTTGGTGAAGAGTTTTCTGTTGGTGCAAAGAAGTAAACAGCTGCGTTGAATATTGGCTTTACAACTCTAAACATGACTGCTGTCTTGCACAAAGCCCAACTCTAAAACTTCCAGTGTCTTTTGTCATACATACAATAGTCACATTCATTTTTTTCCTTCATTATCTAGAGAAACTTTCCATCACAAGCAAAGAGCCTATGTGACAGCTTCTTTTGTTATCCTTCAGCTGCAGTGTTAAGAGACTACAGAGTTTGCATCCATTGTGTACACGGTAAACAATGGAACACAAAAACTGGTGATAATCTGCTCATCAATACTTTGAAACACTTTGTAAGAAAAAATCGTTTCAAACCATTTATGGCCATGTCTTAATATGATAATCATGGTCTAATGTGTTCTACTGCTGCACATGTTTTAACAAACACAATAAGTTTTTACAACCAGTGGTGGTCCCAGGGTTGAAAGCACACAAACTCAATACTCAAGGAAAAGTGCAAATATTTGCTTTAATACATACTCCACTTCAAGTAGAATTAGCGGTTTAAATTCTTTGCTAGAACTGAAGTACAAAAGTGCGTGCTTTAAAATGTACTTACTTAAGTACAGAAATATAAGTACTTTACTAAAAACACAATGTGTTCTAATTAGTTCAGAATTTACCTCAGTAAAACAACAATGTCAAAGATGATAAAGTTTGAGCATATTTTAAACTAATATAATTATTGAGGTTGATGTATTATTGAGGTTGATCCTTAATAATACAATAAATTAGTTAAAAATATTTAGTATTGAAAAACTACACCTGCAAAAAGTGAAATACTACATTTTCTGCTAAAATATTTTTTATGCTAAAAATGTGCTTAAGTTGTTATAACTTGCTACTTTTCCCTGCAACGTCTCAATTGTGACATTGACAATTAAAACGAAACTGCAACTTTACTTTTACAATATTATTAGTAATGTTTTATTATACACCATAAATGGCCTCGCACGGTGTAAAGTAAGTGGGAAGCAGCTCTAAGGTCAGCAATAATATTCAGCAACATTTGCCAACACGTTTATGTATATCACACATTTAAGGTGATCAGAACACATTTCACTGTTATCTGGTAACTGCTACTGTAGCTTAATGTGGCGGATTGTTGATTTGTTGCTTACTTAAACAAGTAACCTTGCACAATCAGAGATAAACAGGTTCCAGTGACGGCAGGCCCAATTACAGCACGTACCATATAGTTTATATAAATGTGCTAAATGATTAGTTCCTGGTCCATAAAGGTGATGATGTTCAGGTTTCCAGAGTGTTTTAAAAAGGTACATGGTAAGAAGATGTAGTTTTGCATTATACAGTGTCTATTTCTGTTTCTTAGCCTCACTGATAGAAATTGGGTGAACAAAAGAATAAAATATCTGTCTGTACACACACCATTTTAAATTCAAAATTACAACATAAAAAAAAACAACCTCCCACATCAAAAGGTGAGATGGGGCATAAAGAATCCACTTTCAGGCACTCAAGTTGACGATCAAAAAATAAAAGGAGTTTATAAAATATGGGCTAATGCATTAGTATATCTCGTTTAATATGTTAGTCATTTGGAACACCAGAAGAGCTCCTGTTTTGAATTATTGGTTTTTTGACTGTTGTTTCTGTTTTTTATTATGTGGAAATGTGATTAGATCAGCAGAAAATGCCAGCCGTGGAGATGTAGCAGACTTCACAGAAAACAGCCAAAGGGAAATGGAGACATATGTAATTAAGTTTAAAAGACATAGGGTAGTAAAGCTGGTGAATGGGCACAGCATATTGAACATAAATATTTTAACACAACATTTTCCTGTGCTTTTGTATTTTTTACACAATAGTGAAAGGGCTGATGTATTGAAGGACTATGAACCCCTGAAACTACCAACTGCACCAGAGGTGCTACTGTGACCACCATGTTTGGATCTTTGCATGTTCAGGTAAAAATCACTGACTTAAAAAAACAGGCTTCCAAATATAGCAGTTTGACACATAGTCATGAATTGATTCAACTGCTGCACCAGCAAACGCTACAACATAATGTACAAATCATCTGTTCTCTGCCACATACTGTAGTGTTTTGTGAGTGTTGGACAGTTTCTTTGTACAGTCCAATCCAGTCCAGATGTCTGATGATTAATCACTTTTCAATAATATACTGCAATAATAGTTCATATACACACATATATATATATATATATATATGTGTGTGTGTGTGTGTGTGTGTGTGTGTGTGTATATATATATATATATATGTGTGTATATATATATGTATATGTACATATATGTATATATATATATATATGTACATATACGTGTATATATATATATATATATATACCGTATTTTTTTAATATAATATTTCCTGTTTTATTAGACATTTTATTCAGGTGATTGATAGATGGCAGCTAGTATTCGTACATGCAGTCACATCAGTCTATAGTCCCAAATAATTTTATATTGATTGAATTAATAGGCTCTGATTAAATTAAATAATACCCAAGAAGGGTCTGGAGCTAGATAATACCATCCCTCAGATGAAGCACAGGGGCCAGCATGATTGAATACATTTTTAACTTGAAACTTGTTATGTCATTGTGGATTACTTATTGCCACCTTAACATGCAGATGAAAATCTGTGTATTTAAAATAAAATCAGAACCAAATTAAAGGTGCAAAAAGTGAATGGGTCTTACAATTATCTGAAGCTTCTGAAGATTTTTATAAGAGCTGGTTTGGTCTCTGTGTATATCCATCCATTATCTGTAACCACTTATCGAGTGTGTCTTAAAATACATGTTATTGGATTTTAGGAGCAAACCCGCGCAAACGCACAATCACTCCCTTCATATATTATATATATACACTATATATACACTATATATATATACTTTTGATGTTTTATTTTCTCTCCTCACTCGTCTGCGTATAGGTCTGTGTTTGCTTGCTGAAAGTGAGCCTAGATCTATCTAGTCTGTGCATGCTTCATATACCCATAAATGAATCTGCTCCACATGGGTTGCCCAACTTAACCAGCTCCTTCATAGTTTTTTGACATTGTGATTGAAGTATTGTCACCATGGTCCCACACTCAGGGCATGATTAAATGACAATCTGGAATTGTTTCCTACTTGTGTTCCTTGATTTTTCCTCTTTGCATTCAATTTTGTTATAGCTCATTAAATATTTATTGAAATTAGTGCAGAACAAAACACTGGTACTGCTGGTAGCTGAGCTGATTGAAGAGTCACTGTCATTTTGGCAACATTGTTTTGCATCAGTGCTAAGAATCAGGAATAGTAAAAAGGAAACTTTTACTGTAGCATCTATTCATTTACTTAGTGTTTCATTCAGAATTAAACTAATCCACTGATGTTTGTTCGTACAACAAAACACTTTGCCAATGTGCAGCTAATTTTACAAACCTTTAATGGTTTGGAAATGTAAACACAACCCTTCACAAAACACTTTGCCCAGTTTCATATTAATATGTCAAATGTGTTCTTACATATATAGGAGAAAATAATGAATCTCACAGTAATGACTTTTGTGAGGAAATAATATATTTTAAAATCGTCCTTTCTTTTTATATATGCTGCTTTCTTCCAGCTCTTAATTTAATGGTGCTGGATAAACAGCCAGGGTGCACTGGCGTAACAATCATTTGGCTGTCACATTTGCTTTTTATATCAAATATATAAAGACAATAAAAATGCAGTAGATGCCATATCACATGAGTATTTAATGATTAGACTACAAGTGTACATGCAATGATGTAAATGTTGGCATAAAGATAAAAACTTCTAGAAGCAGAGTGAATATTATTGAATATTACTCACGTTCAATTTTTAAAATGGCCAGATCTGATGATGTTAATACATAAATCACTGAGGGTATGGCACTTGTTTTGCTGACTCACTGCATAGTAAAGAGTTGAAAGTCAGTGAAGTGTCGCTTTAATGCTTTGCACAGCAGGGGTTGTTGCTACTATATAGTAAAAGTGTTCCATTTGCTCTTCCCAGGCCTTGCAAGTGTTTGAGCCACAGACCTTCCAGTCAGAACTGTACTTTTCAAGCCTTTGGGCTACACATGCCTGCAAATTGTATAACAAGCCGTAATTTCTTCTTCTCAGCTACAATCATGTTCATATCCCTCAGCAAGTGCTTCATCCTGCCACCACAGCTCTCTTCATCTCGCCTACAGGGCTAAATCAATGAATCAAGTGAAAGGACGACAGGTGGGGAGGAAGAGTTTGTGGATGTGTGTGTGTGTGTGTGTTTGTGTGTGTAGGAGATAGACATCAGAAAGAAAACTGAGAGGTTAATCCCCACAGCTCAGTATTATTTCATATCTGCTGCAGAGCATAGCCAAGGAAACCAAGTCACCCTTTCTCTTAAGGCCATCTCAGGACACATTTCACAGCTTTAGCTGTAGCCTGTCATTGAAGGTCATTCAGCTAATGCCTTTACACACATTCGTCCCCTGCTGTCAGTGCTTCTTGCACTGTACCATTTATCTTAAAACTCAACAGATCATGTCAACATACTCCCTCTCCTAACAGAATTGCTACTCAGAAAAGAGAGAGGGCATGGGGATACTGTTGAGTATAAGTATACAGTATACTGTGTCTCTGGCAGATATGTAAATACAATGATTTGGAGCAGTTATAATTAGCATGTAATACTTCTACTATGTGGCAAAGATAAGTATTGGAACCCTTCCAAATTATGTACAATAAAAATGAAAAATGCATCCTGAAAAATGCTCAAACAAGCTTTGTCATCGTGTACACACGTAGATGTATTTGTTTGCAATGGAAAAAAAAACAAAGTTGTGGAAAGTTCTGAACTATTGTTCATATACAATATTCTACAAAGCTGTTTCCAAAAAAGTTGGGATGCTATATTTCTTAAGTTGTTGTAGTAGACTTGCCAATGCCATCTTTCACAGTGGTGAACCTCACCCCATCTTTACACCTGAAGGTCTAAGCCTCGGTGATGATGGCAGACCTCCCTAGACTTAGACACAGAGGGAAAACTAAACCCAAATTCACAGAAGCAATCCATAGATGAAGGCCCAGGATGAACCCACTCTTGAGTACATTCATACTATACTTCTAACAGATAAAACAAAATGAGAGCTTTTGTTAAAAGTAACATCAGCTTCATGTTCACAGAAGCGTTCAAAATCGCCAGAAGATGGCCAGTTATATGGTTTCTTTACTGTGTGTGACCCAGGGTGCCTTTAATCGGTGTAGGGCACAATGAAAAGAACCAAAATGTTATCAAGGCATTCTGGAAGAAAAACATACTGGCGAGTACCAGAGAGCTCTGCCACAGTCGTAGGTCACGGAGCGCAACAAAATGACCCAAATCCTATATTTGTTGTACATTAGTGTTGTCCCTGCAAAGCGTTACAATGTATGATGTGCATCTACAGCCAGAGTGAATTTGTCCTACTTTGGTCTAATTCTGTTATTTTTGCAATGCTTTTATCAGAGAAAAAACAATCCTACTTGCTAGTTCACCATTTCCAAAGAAAAGCAACTTTCTCACTTTACTATCAATGATCTCACAACAAAATTAATGAGAAGGCAAAGTGAGTATACAACAGCAGTTCCAGTGACTCAGACCCTCTTCCCACCAAGGTTGGACTTTTAACAAATTCAATTTAAAAACAAAAATCTTTAAGGTCACTTTGCTTGAACCTTTATCTGACAAATGTACAAAGTAAAGATTTTCTCTGACCAACCTAATTTTGTTTTGTTAATGTAGAGTTTAATGTCAGCACACACTGAGAACACTGGGGCAGAGGCCTGTTTACCACGGTGTTACATCATTTTTCCTTTTACTTCCCTTCGAACTTCAGCACAGTTTGGATCTATTTTTTGTACTGACCACAAAAGAAGCTCCCATTGTCTTTGGTCTTTCTGTCATGAGCTCAGGCCTAGACAGCCGTTTCTGCACAGCTTCCTCCTCACTTACAGTGACAGTTTCTGATAATCTTATCTCCACAAATCCTGATTTATGTTTGATTGCAGCAAGGTGTTCTGCTTGTTGCTGCCTTTTAAACCAACTTTACATCGTTTAAAAAAGAAATGTCTGTAAATGATGCATGATGACCAAATTGAATAGGGCTCATAATAACAGGCTTGTGTGTTTTAGAAGGAATAATAGCATTTTCACACACGCCCAGTTGTTGGAGTGGTTCGATCCCCGGCCCTGGCTATATGTCGAAGTGTCCCTGGGCAAGACACTGAACCCCTAACACCCCATTCCCCCTCCCCAGCGATGCAGTGCCGGTCCAAGCCCGGTAGAAATTGGGGAGGGTTGCGTCAGGAAGGGCATCCTGCTTAAAAACTATGCCAAATCAACATGCGGACCATGATCCGCTGTGGTGACCCTGAACTCACGGGATAAGCTGAAAGAAGAGTAGTAGTCACACACGCCCAGTTGTTGGATAACTTATTTTTGTCCAATTAACCACTCATTTTTATGCAGGTCAGGTTGTTTTCTGCGAAATTGTTTCTGATGATCTGAAAACCCTTTAAGTTCCTTTTATGAAATGCAAAAAAATGGAAATTTACTATTACCTTTTTTAACATCAACATGCTAAGATTGTCATTGTGAGGATATTGACATCAGCATTAGTGCTGTGCTTAAAAGATAACTTCACCACTGACTCCATAGTATGAGCACCAAGATGCACGCAATCTGAACTAAAGGTTCCTTCAAGTGATGTTATTTCGAGGCGTTTTTTTGCTAGAAGTAGAGAGATATTTTAATGTAGGGAAGCCAGAGGGAATTTTAATGGCATCCCTTGTACATTTACATGTACCACTCAAACTAGAAGCAAAAGAAGCAAGTGCAATATCAGTGAAGGCATCCTTTAAGCTTCTGGCATAGCTATAGACTCTTGAAGCTCATTCAGATGGCATTAATATTACAGGAGAAGGTGGGGCCTAAAATATTCATTGTGCTCCTTGGTAATTTGACTTGTCATTCCGGGTGGCATTTTAACCATCAGGGAATTACAGAATATGGTCTGTAATAGACCCTGACATTTGGCAGGACAAAGCCAAAGGAAAAAGCCAAAATATTCTCCAGGGGGCATGTATGGGAGAATTCAAGGGGGGGCATGAGGAGCGAGACATGAAACAGATGCTGTATGAGGTGAAACAGTCATAACTCGGTCACATATCAAAACGCAAACATCAAATGCTAATTGAAGTCAGAGAGTGTGGTTTACATTTACCACAGGTATTAAAATCTCATGTCCATTACTAATAAAAACCTATATAACTTATTAATGTTGCAAATAATAGAGATGCTCTCAAACTAAGATTCTTTTTATTTTTAGTTGCAATATATACTAGATATTTTAAATTGAATTAGCTTGAAAACACATACATATTTACGTAATGTTAATTTAAAAAACCTATTAGCTGATTCTTGTATGACAATACAATGTGTACTCATTTAGATCACTAAAGAAATACTAGCAGAAGGTTTTATTTCATATCAGCTAATATTTGCTTCACAATCAGTGGAACTGTAAATAGTGTAGCAGGAATGACCTGCTGCATCCCAGCCTCCACGTGCCAATGTGATTCTGTATGTGCACCTTGGATAGTGTTTATTTCTACTTTAACACCCATGGGGGAGAGTTTGTTTTTTTTTACATTCCCTGCATATTGCTGTGGATTTCATGCTGCTTTATTGCCGCAGCAGGGAGCATCCCCAAGAATAGACTTGAGCTGCCAAGTCAAACTATATTGCTGTGTCTATTTGCAGTCTGACGTCACTGCTGCTGACAGATCTCTGCTTGATTTCTATGTGTGTGTGAATAGTGTGTTATTGCCTGTAATGGCACCAATCCCAGAGGGTCACATCATTAGTTTAGAAACAAATCACAAGAAAATGATCAAAATTTAAATCCAAAACTTTACCAAGGGCTGCAATTCACCTCCACCCGAAGCTAAAAAGGTGCTTGATATAGCTTTGTCATAATATTATATTAAGTAAATGTTTACTAATTAAAAGCATTGAAAAACAGTAACAGAGAAATACATTTTAAAAAACTGTAAAATAAAGAAAAAATGAGAATCATGCATGTAAATTACTGTAAATTAATAACTAGAATGTGTGTTGATTACAGTTATTGTGTGTGCTGAAACAACAGCCTGTCTAAACTCTGTATTGTCTACTATAACTTTTTACGGCATAGAACTGGGCTTTTTAACCAGTGCTTTACACTCCAAGACACTTTTGCACCAAATCTTAAGAAGTTCCATTTACACAGTTTGCAGTTTTTAAGTAGCCTTTTTAGTCACATTACAGAAAGTGAAGGTCTGACTTTGTTGAATGTGTTGTGTGGGGGTGTAGAATTTCTCACAGTATTTATTTAGTATTTCTCCCACACACAGCAGAAGACACCTCACATCGGCTTTGAAACCAGAAAAATGCCTCATATACACTACAAGATGGAAGAAAACCATGTTACAACATGTTCTGTCATGACAGTTTGTTTGAGGTAAATATGTATTTGAACTTTAACAACTGTATTATGTATGTTTTATTAATTTTTTGTTCTAAACACAAACTGATGACATGTTGTTGATGATGTTTTTTTAAATTGAATGACCTTCAGGTGGCTTTCTCTTCTACATCAACTAAAATAAATACAATCAAATATGATTCTTTTTTTAATAGAATATCACTTTCTTAACTAAAGTAATGTAGCATCTTGTGGAGACAGCCCTTGGCAAAAACCTCCTAATACATGTCAGCTTCTAAGATTATGAAAAAAGAAAAGCAAAGACAGTATTTCAGTACTTTTATATTTCAAAATAATTAACTTTACTAGTTGGAGGCTATTATTGAGGTGAAGCAACAAGTTGCAAGTTTTCTACAAGTTTTCTTCAAAAGTTACAGGTGGAGGTGTTTCTAAATTGCAGGGTTATGTTTATATTGAGTCTATATATTAAGATTTGTTTTTAATTAGTGTAAGCATAGCTTATTGCTGATTGAAGTTATTTATCATCTTCGGTTGCAAATTTTGGTACAAAATCCCACGATAATCTAACTGTTAAGGTTTTCTTTAGTCTATCGTCTATACAGAGTTCTTACTTAAAGTCACACTATTCAACTTAAGCCATGGCAGAAGCATGATAGAATAAAATCAGTTCACCCTGCCCTGCCTTTTCTCTCCCTGCTCCACTATGTTCTTCTACTGCTGTTTTTTTTAATTGTTAAGGTAATGTGGGGACAAACAGGACATGTGAGGAGACATTGAAACCACTGGTATGTCTCTTAAGGTATTTTTAAACCTACCTCGCTTAGTCTGGGTGAATCAAACTCTAGTTGGTTTTCCTCTTTGGTAAGGTTCATTTGTGCAGGTCTGAACAGGAAGTGCACTGAGACTAGATTTGGTCTCAGTCTGGTTCCAAACTAACTCTAGAGCGGTTTCTTTTTGGTGAGAACATGATGTGACCTTGCTCTGGTCCAAAACTGCAGGTTTTTAGCTAAACAGCTAGTTTACATCTATCATTCATAGAACGTATCAAGCTTTTCTGGTTTCTTGCTGGTTTATTGCCCACAGTTATCTACAAATGCAGTTGTGTCACATTTCAGAGAAACTTTCACTCAGGAGTAGTAGTACTACAAAGCAGCAAGGAGAAAACAGACCAAGTTTACAAACTGGTCCGCTGACTTTGACCGGAGCAAACATACAAGTGGTTTGAAAACTACCTTAATTGTGAGACCCCCTCCAGATGCCTCGAAATTTTGAATTTTTACTCTAGATTGTTAAAAGGATGTCAACATATGCAAACGACTTGTAAAATAAGGAGTTTGTTTTTACATTTCAGCAACAGCAGCAAATAAGTAATATAAAAAATAAATAATAAAAAACTCGAGACCTCACATTACTGTGTGAAGAGAGTTCACTGCAGCCTTGCTGTTCTCCAACAAACCGCAGCCACGTCACAAATATCAAAGCTTCAATTTATGTGGAGCACTTAAATGGGTATCCATCACACTTATTAGGTAAATTGGCACTCTGATATGCTACAATATTCTCACCAATTTGTTCATAACATTAGTGTTCACAGTGTTTCTATCAAAGTTGTTAGCAGCCCGGTGGAAGTGATACCACCTGCTGCGGTGAAGATGTTTTATAGTGTGAAATTTCCAGGAGGGGTGCTAATTTGCCCTTGCACCCCACGCATGTGAAGCCGCAAATGGTTCCCCAGAGTAATGGGCACTCAATTCAGTAAACAACTAGGTAGGAACATTTCAAACACAGGAGAGACATTTATGCAAACAGAGAAGATTACCGACAAATATCAAAGCATCTGTTTTCAATTTGAACAAAATTCATACAGTGTCATGATCTGTTGTATCACCAGTAATCTTGGGAGTGGTAGAGACTTTGATTTTTAAAATTGGGTGCATGTATGGTCAGCCTCACTGAAATACTTGGAGTACTTGAAAGTAGTGCGCTCATTTGTTTTGTTTTGGGATTTTCTCAGTTTTCATATTTGTATTTTGGGGGGAAGCTGTAGAAAACACAAGACGTCACTGATGTTTTATTGAGTCTATTTGCGTTTTAGAGTTGTCTGACTCCATCTGATGATTCCTCTTGGATTTCTTTTTTGTCCACCCCACCCCCAGCAGCACTACCACAGACACACACACACACACACCCTGACCCCCACCTCTTTTCCCCATCACTTCAGATCTGGCTGGCAGTCAGTTCTTCTGATTTTCAAAGGCTTCAAGCATGAAACAGAGACTGTGAACATGGGCCAGATTTTGATTCTCTGATCTTCCCTTCTCACTTTCCTCCATCTCTGTAAGCCTTTCCATTTTTGTCTCCTTCTGTTTTTTCTAATAGTCAGTGGCAAACTGACTGAAGTGCAACAGGCAACACCGGAGTTATACAATCACTATTGACTTGAAAACATTCTGAAGGGTTTTTATTGTTTTTCTGAACTAATGGTACAATGAGATGTTGGAGATAAAATAATAGCAAATCTTGTAAAAATTGTAAAAATGTGTTGCTAATGTCTACTCTGAGCCAGTCTCATTAAATGGTGAAGATGCAGAGATGACCACTCAACTATAATAGTGGTAACACACTAAATAAACCCACTCTGTGTAACAGTAGACAACAGGATGCAAACAGTTGTTTTTTGCTGTTCAACACAGTACGATTATGACCAGTATATCCACATTCACTGGATGTCCTAACTTTTTCATTAAACTGGGATTTTGAAATTAAAGATTGTGCATTAGGGCGATTATGTGCAATAACAGCTTTGTTCATTTTAAATGCGTCCTTACACACTTAGCCCCCAGGTTCCCCTTATCCTACTGCTCTACCTTGTGGCTCACTTGATGTTTCTGTGAGGCATTCAGGGACCACGCAGAGTGTAGGTCGGTTGCATTTCTGAAACATTTTCTCAATCACAGAAACACATGTAACAAAACAAAAGTCGGCTATATCATGGAAATGAGGTAGATGTCAAAGAAATGAACATGAGTTTACATCATTTGAATCTGTGTGAATTGGACTTTAAGCTAGTTTTTACAAAGCCATATCTATTCATGATCTCATGCCAGTGTATATTTTGTGGCTCTATAGCAATTTCCTCCTTTGCTCCTGACAGACATTTATTACATTTATGGCCCCGTGTCACCGGAAGGTGCAAATATGGACATGCAGTCTTTACCAATGGCATCTCACCTTTGGTTAGCATTTTTTTGATGTTCAGGAAATGTGGTTCTGTTTAAATGTTACTAAAATAGGGACACTGTTGGCAATGTCATGCTCTCATCATTTCTGAGGACAAGTTTTATTACCAATTTACAGGAGTTATTCTGTAAATATAGAACAAGAGCATGTTGTGTTTCCTGTTAAAGTGTTCATTTGACAAATAGATTTTTGGCGATAGTGCAAATATTGATATGTAGCAGTAAAGTCTGAGACCTCAGACATTGTTGTTACTGTCAATGTTGGCAGTAAATTACTGCAAAGTTGTTTTGTTACTATGAGTAACTCTGAATCACCACAAAAACAGTCTGATGAGTCACATTTTATATACTTCCACTGTCTTGTTTCACTGGAAGCCGTGTAGTAAAATACTTTAACTACAGACTGTTAACTTAGATACATTTACACTGGGACTTTTAGGACAGCTACATCTTTTAACAATCCCACAAAGTGTTTAAGAAAAACTAGTCTTTACCAAAGACTGAGGATTATGGGGGCGACTGTGGCTCAGGATGTAGACCAGTTGACCTCAAACCCAGGGTTGTTGGTTCAATTCCCTTCTTCTCCCCTCACATGTTGTGTGTGGGGAGATATGACAAAATATCTATACATGTTAGTTTGCAATAAAACATTTTTGTGATATCCTATCAATTGTCAAACACTATCAGTTTTTAATTACATTAAACCCCAAATTTTGTGTCAATTATATACAGTTAAATAAAAACATTTGCATCATCTCACATTAAATGGCAAAATTAATAAAATACATATATTTAATATTTTGTGCACATTCAGATATTCCTTGCAGTATATATAATAGCATTAGAAGTTACAAAAATTGTAAAGGAGTGTATGAAAATTAATTAGGTAAATAATTACCTTTAATATGTATATCAGGTCTCTGATCTTGAAAAATGACGGTCTACTGTTGATGCGTGATAAATGGCACTAGCTGTGTTAAATTGGGCTTGCACTTGCGTAGGCCTCCAAGGGCAGCCTCAAGCAGTTTGCTGAGAGCAGCAAAAACAGTGGGATCAGGAAAACAGCTTTCAGAAGACCTCAAAATGAAATTGATAAACTTTTATAGAGATGGAAAGGGATATTAAAATATCCCTAAATAAAGTGTTTAGCCTCCTACCATCAGTCAAAAAACCTAAAAACAAAGAGGCAGCAGATCCTTCAACAAGACAATGATCCAAAGGACAAAGCAAAGTCAACTCAGGAATGGTCTCAAGAGAATAAGGTGAATATTTGACCATGTCCCTCCCAGTCTCCAGACTGAAATGTAATTCAGACCTGTGAATGGATTTGAAGAATGCTGAACATGGCAGACAACCAAAGAAATGTGCTAACATTGAAACACTAATTCCAAGAATGGGCTAAAATTACTCTTTAAAGGACACAAATATTGCCCTGAGGCAAAATACAGACCTACGACATATACTTGAACATTGGACATCTGCCTTTGTCAAATGTTCTCTAATACTTTGTTTTTATTTCTTTATTTTATTTGACTGTACCTTCAGTGTTATACACTCCTTGAGCATTTCTGTTACTTCTGGTGATGAAGGAACCTTTGTACTAGTTATATGTGCAAGGGAATATTATGTTAATGTGTTTTTGTTTTCTCCTTTTGTCATTTCACCAGATTCTAATCAATACACAGCCACATTGTACAAATGTATGTTTAATTCATGTCAAACAAAGTTTGAGCCATAAACATCATTCTCTGAAAAACATCAAGCTCCTGATGGTTTCACAGTTGGTGGTCAGGATAATGTCCCAAACAAGACACTGACAGAAAAGTTTATTTTTAAGATTTTGCTGTGTTTTATTAGTCAAGGTTAAATGCGTATCAGTAGGCAGCTAAATTGAAACATCATGGTGTATCCATGTCTGATGTCTGTTTGTGTTGAGAATTCATTATTTTGCTTATCACTGGTTACTCTGTGAGGCAGAAAAACACTGGGTTGAAAACAGACATCAAAAGGCCAGAGAGGCATCGGGGGCCTACACTATCAGGACGAGGCCTGTGTCTTTCAGTGCAGTGAGTGAGCTAACCTGCAAAAGGAAGATAAAGAAAAATTGGTTCAATTTTTTCCATCTGAGAAAGTGTTCTTGTTAAGGCAGAGAATCCATTCCCATTTGCCTGGGACCTTTGATCTGGGATTACACAGGAAGCTCTAAGATGAGAACTCTACATTTGACCTGGGAGAGTTCATGATAGAGCAGCCTGAGGTGGTCGTGGCCTCTGAAGTGAAAACTGCTGCTGAGTCTGCTGTGAAGTAAGCTTGCACGCTCGTAAGTGGATTATAACACGATTGCCAATTTTCATCAGTGGTGAATATGAATAGAAGAAAAGAGGCCTGATCCAAATTGCCTGTAGCAATGATGGAAGACTTTTTTTTCAGTTTACCTAAATTTCACTAGATGAAGTACTGTTTTTTTGGTTGTTTAGACCAGAATGTATTCATCCTACTGTATACCCTTCTATTTTCCACACATTGCCCTCTGTGTGTTGTGAACTGTTATGTGGTTGTCTGCTGTACAAAATGCTGAATTTAAGATGGATGCTGGATTTATTTTTTTCTGACTCATCTGCTGATTATGGTGAGAGCGTCTTTCACTAAAGGAAATAATTATGGTCATTGATTGTGCTGCCACCTCACTCTTCTTAAAAGTCATAACACAAATATATTTAAAATATAATTGAAAATACAGTAGGAACAATGTTTTTTTTGTTTGTTTGTTTTTTTTTACTTTCAATCCTTCCTTTAAGAGTTGAAACATGCTTCAAAACCTGTTATAGTGGAGAGGTGCTGTGACACAGACTCACTGGAGGTTGAGTCTCATGCTCAAGCTTAAACCTCTTCGAAAAGATTTTAAAAGCCATGTGTGTCATTACCGACCTTACTGGGCTGGTTACGGAGCTTTGAGTTTGGTTATAAGTCTTTGATGCAAAGCCTCAAGTGTAAAAAATATTTTAAATGCTGTAATAATACTCGACTTTTTTAACACCTATAGACATGACAGTGTCTGCGTTTCCATGCCCTTAAGTAACCAGGTTACTCAGAGAAAACAGCTTGTTCTGGTAATCATGGAATGAGTTGAATTACTGTGAGAAACTGATTATTTTTGATATGGTCGAAATACATAAAAGAACTAAGCTCCTCAGAAGGTTCCCTGCAAAGGTTTCTGCAGTGGTAAATTGGGCTTAACAAAGCCATGAAAACAACATATGCTTTGTCTGCTAAATAAAGCCTTTTGCAACTTTGTAAGCTTATTTATTGTTTGACATCCGTATTCCATTTCTAAAGTTTTAGGTGGATTGAAAATCTGTCAATTGACAGAGCTGCCAGAGACAAACCTGCTGTGGAAGACAAAGCATGCTGCTATTCCTCTACGAGCCAGTCTACCCAAGAGAGCTGTTGTCTGCAGATGAGGTGGCGCAGAGGATGCAAGGCTGTGTTTTGTAAATGAGCTAAAACCACTAGGATTTTGAGCTTCACTGACAGCAACCCTTTATAATAAAATGACTCCTTTTCAAAATCTTTTACCTCACTGCTTAACAATGGGGAGGCAGAATATTGCCTTTAAAAAACTACAGCATATTCAAATTACAGAGTTGATACTTACTTTTCTTTTCAATTGGTACCTTTCTTGTCTCTGTCTTTCGGTCCCCCTTTGCACTTTTCTCTGCGGATTCATGTTGGGATCTTAACATTATAAATGGGCTCTCTGGCAGTGCTTAGATTAGATTTGTTTTTATGAGATTCATTCCAGCCCTAACTCTGGTCTCGCTGCTCATGTGGCTTGTTTTCTTGATGAATGCCCCCTGCCCTGTCAACAGTCATTTGCAAGCTCTCTTCTCATAAACTCGTCCGCAGAAGGAGGCCAAAATCCTCCCTCCTGAACCCATCATTCATTCAGTTTGTAAACCTGTGACCTTTTGTAAGGTTGTTCAACCACTCACAAGCCACATATACATACATAGATCTAAAATAATTAGAATAATAATACAATTAAGACCAAAAAGAAGTACTATTTCATTAGAGAGCTGGTGTGTAGCCCCAGGGTTTGTGTATAGTGAGTGGGCGTGGGTGATTGGGTTTTGATTTATATGCTTGCTTCTTTCCTAGGGGAGTAGAAAGAGGAGTATTTAATGCCTATCGCTTCATACAGACTGAAGTATTGATCGCCTTGGCCTCCATCTTGCCTTTGTCACACAACCACTGGCCTGGCAGCCCCCACTGCTTGAATAGGATTATTTCTCCTTCAGCTGAAGTCATTTTCAAATCTGACAGTAGCATTGGGTCTGGTTTGTTTGGAGTTGCATGATTATTGTTAAAGGATAAATGTGTATTATAGGTTATTATGTCATTATCAACAAATCCCCTGAAGAGACAAACATTGAATGTATCCTGCTAACAAGCACTGCCCCATGTAACCTCAGCTTGATGTAGCATCTGTGCCACAGATCTCTACTGTTATCCAAAAGCATTAAAAATACATTAAAGGGTCGTAGTGTTGCAGTTGGTGGCATAAGCTTTTATTAAAATAAATATGTGTGGTTTAGTGTGTTTTGAAATAACTGTAATTGTTTCTGTCCCAATCAATCATGTCACATACAGTAGACTGTACAATATAGACAGCAGTTAAAGTCAGAGACACTGATAAATGCTGGGATGCAAACATGCATTTATAATTGCAGGTGACGCAACATTATATTTGAATTAAATCTCCTGTAGATCTTGTATCATTCACTGCAGCATTAAAAATGGCCTTGAGGTGCCACTTTCCACCAGAAACTTAACATTACGTTGCTTCTGAGAGAGCTTAGGTCTCTTTTGGGGAGCATAGTCCATCCCATGCTTCTTGGTTCTTACTGATAAAATGAATCCAAAATTGGATCTTTTTAATATATATCTGTCTGATGATAGACACACATCTTCACTAACTTCATTCATTGGCAGACATTTAATTCTTAAAATAGTAAAGATTTATTATTATTATATTAGATATAGAAGTAAAAGCACAGGTGTTACAAATAATATTAAGAATGTTTTTGAAACTATTATAGTGATCATGCGCAATATAATACTGGGAAATTAAGCGTCTAAAGATTATTTCAGTATATTAAATATTTAAGTGGCCTAATTTTAAGAGAAGCAAGCTTGTCCCACATTAGTCCCTGGACAGGCAGACTTAAATCTGACTGGGACAAATGAAAAAAGTGTTTGCTTCCTTGAGTGAGGCCCCTTATTCCCAACTGCCCCAGTCGAGCTGCGCAGTGGCCAGCTCATCAGATGGTGCCATACTGGGCAGCTTTCGCGTGTGAATGTGTGAACCAGAGTGATTTTGATCAGAGTGTTCTCAATGACATATCCTCAACAAATAAACGGGAAAAAGTTCTAACTTGCTGTGGAGTCTGGGCCATTCATACGAGGTAAACTATAGCAGCTTTCATGACACCTTGATGAGTGAGGAAATAAAAGAAAAAAATGATTTTCAAAGGGTCACTGAGGCAGTTTCTCCTCATCTCCCTCCTCACTCACAAAAATGTTAGCAAACCACAAATTGAGCCATGTTTTCATCTTTTTGACAGCTGTGAGCAGGTATGATTGATAGTCACTTGTCAGCAAGTGACTTTGATTGGTTTACAGAATGCGGCTCTGGGAGGGGTAGTGTGGCACATGTTTTAAGCTTAGTCATTTCCCTTAGACTGGTTTAAACTGGTCAAATCTTTTTAAATTGATTTTTTTTTTTTATTCCATCTGAGTATCCTGTTTCATTTTAAGTGGGTCTTTACAGTAGCGGCTCTGCTTTCACATCTTCAAGTAAGCATTATTACGCTCAGAGATTATTGGTGCAACAAACTGTGACAGTCTTGAGCAAACACAAAGAAGGTAAAGTAGGCGATAAAGGAAGACAAGAATAAAAAAAGACAAGGACTACAAAAAGCTCTCTGAGAGTTGTAAAAAAAATAAAAAATACAAATTCACCAAGGTCTCTTTTCAGCACCATGGCAACTAGCAGACAATGTCATTACGTCTTGCTCAAACACAAATCCAATGTACACAAAAGAGGCAATTCTATGGTCTGCCTGCTTTAATATTCCCTCAAGACAGATAAGGAACCTAAACTTTAAGGTGCGAAATGGCAACTTTGATGAAAAACACAGGGATAAAAATTATAGCATATTTCAGCACAGTGAAAAAAGATAAAGGTTTGTGTCCATGGATGATTCAAATGACATTCACAGAGTTAAAGAACTAAAACTGACAATGCCTTTTCATTTTCAAGAAGAAAACAGTTTGATTGCATAGCCTGATATGGGGCAAAAGATGGAAATGATGCGAAGAACAAGAGTTCTGCTTATATAATACTTACTTGCTTGCATAGTACTCATTGACACGTTTTTTTTTTATTGAATAACTAAAGCTGCTTCGCTGCTAGTGTGTTTCACAGTTGACACAATTATGCCTGTCAGTGTGGGAATTAGCCATCCATATCTTAACCGCTCATCCTGTTCAAGGTCCCGGGCGGGCTGGAACCCGTCCCAGCCATCATATGGCGAGAGGCGGAATACACCCCGAACAGGTCGGCAGTCAGTAACATGAAAGGAGACTCTCAATAACTCATTTTTCTGTAACAGCTTTACAGTTCCTACACATTAGTGTTGTGTGTAGGAAGAGAAGCATTTGCTGTTAACCAATAACTGGTACAGATTGTTTTTCCTAGCTGCTGTTTCTTTGAAAACGTCAAGCGTTTTTGGAAATAAGCGGACCTACTTGTGTACTGATGGCAGGAAAATTTAGCACTTGTCCCTGTGGCAAGTGCACTCTCCCCTGTGTGACGAGAAATGGCAGCATTTTCTTGACCTTTTCTGGTGTCAGTAAAGTCTTTTTTGTTCTTGTTGTTGTATTGTTTCCTTTTTTTGGGGGGTGAGGGGGGGGGAGGCGTTGTGGTTTAACAATGACATGCATGTATATTTAATCCTTATTAAAATCAAGTTTGCACAAATTGCACAGTTGTACTTTTATGACAAGTGATATGTTAAAGCAGGAAATGGAAACTGATGAACCATGATAACTCAGTATCTAGAGTATATTATCATCAAGCCCTTCGAGCACTCAAGATGGAGCTGTTTATAATGGAAATGAAGATGCCTGACTGCATTTCAAATAAGCTTTCTTGTTTTCCCACAAAACAGGCTTTTGGAGGCTTATCTTTTGGATGCATCTCTTTCCTGCAAGCCAACATGTTAAAGTCTAATTTCAAGCACCCACTTCTTGCTGCACTCTCATCAACTTTTAATTTAGCAGCAACCAGTGGCCATGGAGAAACTGGGGACTTGAGATGCAATAAGTATGGGGCTGTCTTACTTGTTTCTTATGTATTAGTCACCAATGCAGTCATAATGCTGGCTTCTGATTGCAAGTTTCGATTTGATAAATAGATATAATTTTAATAATTTCTTAAATCAATCTTATTTTCTGAAATCACCACATACATGCTAATGCTAGCAATAAATCTTTTCCACTCCAGTCTTCCTTTGGTTAGTTTTCAGCCAGCAGTCTGGATGACCTTCGGTGCCATATATATAGTTTTCCAAAAAATATTAAAAACACATCAGCCAGACAAAAAGCTTCACTCAGTGACATGATTCTTCTTTCCAAAGACCATTATTGTTATAATTACACTCACTGGCCACAATGCAATCCATTACAACAGCTCTGCAGGAATTTTCCTTTTACAATGTTATAATGTCTCGGTGTTTAAGTCGAAACTCTTAGAAAGGTGATAATGCTAATCTCTGTCTATTACTGAGGTCAAAATGGTTAGTGGAGTGCATTATGAGATGAGGTGGTTCTAATGTTTTGGCCACTTCATTAATTTTAATCCGGGTGGCCAAAACATTAGAGCCATTAGAATGAAAAAAACAGCATTTTCCATGGGATCAGGCTGATCTGACAGCATCTGGATAGTTTTAATTTTCCTTTAAGTTGCTTTGCAGTTGTTCGGAACGAAAGGAAAACTCAATAGCCAATCTTCACAACTGAAAGGGGGTCGGGTTACCCAGAATCATTGCTTCAAGTAGGCTAATTATAGTGAGTGTGTGTTTATGGATATTAGTGAGTCCAACTTTTGAAATAGTATCACTGTATGTATTAATAACTGTAATTATACTTTTTCTTCTTCTCATAATCCTCATGAGATATTTTTATTTGGAAAAGAAAAAAACAACATGTTACCGGCACCAGACCCAGGGAAAATCTGGACTGGCAGCAAGTGATACTGTGGATCACTGACATATTAACATATTGACATGAGGCTGCTACTTCTTACTACTTCACACTTTAACACAAGTTACAACATTTACTGGCGACAAGTGGTGTTGTTACTCTGTGTAATGGCGGCAGCTAAATTCTATGATGGCGGTGACTATCTACAAACACGTTCTACACAGCGTTTTACTCTCTACGTGTAATTTATCTGGCTTTCAAAAAAAATAGAGGGGTGTCTTGTTTATATTTAAACTAAAAACGTAGTCATCTCCATCCTACCACACTCTCCCCTGATGTCTTCAGACATCTGGAACTCCACTGAATTAGTATCTGTCACGATCTGGCCTGCAGTTACAGTTCCTCCCTTTGGACTTTTATTTTGTAGTCCTGCTTCCTGTTCCTAGTTCTTTCCTTTAGTTTTACTCATTGTTCCCTCATTGTTTGCACCTGTTCCCCTCACTATTTAGGTCCAGCTTTCCCCACAGTTCCCTGCCAGATCCTTATCTCTCCCCTTGCCAACACACGAAACTCATGCTTTGACCAGACCTGACCAGAGTAATCCTGGCTCCCGTGAATTGGACTCTAGTCCCAAGAAACTTTTGCTCTGAGGTTTGGTGTTATTCTGTTTGTTAGATTCCTAAGTCTTTTCCCGTGTGTTCATTTTGGTTTAGTAGTTTATGTTTCACATCCGTGTCTTATTTTGTTTGGTGTGCTTTTGTTCATTTATTCCTAGTCTCTTTTTAGTGTTGGTCTGGTTTTCTGTTGTAGTTTAGGTTAGCGGGTTGCGTTTTTGTTAGAGGGTTCTTTAGACGTGTGGTGTCCTTGTTTTTAACCCACTGTTTTCTGTTACATGTCGTGTTTTCCTTTGTACCTTCCTGTAAGGAGCAATTTCTGTTATTTCATTGAATTTTTATCAATAAAAATTAGTTATTTTTGTTAGTTCAGTCCCTCTCACAGTCTCCTTACTTGTTCCGCCTTTACCCTAATTGTGATAGTAGGATCTGGCCAAATATTGGACTCTGAGACATGTGAGAGGGGAGAACCATGGGCCTGTCAGAAGAAATCGAGTTTTGGCTTCAGTTTAGGGAAGTGTCAGACTCTCAAGGTTGTTTTTTTTGAGAACCCCGGCCATTGTTTTTTGGAGAGGAGCATCGACCCTTATTATTTCAAGGGCCTCAAACGTAAGAGGACATCCAAACCTCAGACCAAATCGCTTGTCTCTGATACTCCTCAGTCTGCTCCTGTTCCTGAGCATATTTCTGGCCCAGCTGACTCTGCTTCTGCCCCTTGACACTACCCCTGAGCATGCCACAGCACCGCCCGTCTCCAAGCCAGCCAGCTGCCCACCTGTTCCCGTTTTGGCTCCTGTAGAACCCACTCCACCAATGCAGATCCTGTTTCTGGGCTAGCTTTGTGTCCAGTTGACGCTCTGCCTGACTCGGTCCTGAATGTAACAGACCAGTCAGCCACTGAGCAACAGACGGCTGATACCACAGTGCGTAGGAAACACTCAGCCAGACATCTAAGGCCCCGTCATTGCAGCTCCTCCAGACCCCCCAGCCAGGAACCTCTCTCCAGTACTACCCCAAAAATCTAAGTCTCCAGTTGTACCAGCTCCAAACACTAACCAACAAGATCAATACCCGTTCATCCATCAGCTGCTTATACATCTACATGAGACCATGGCTATCTCCGGGGATCCTGAGGCTTGCTGTTCAGCAGCACGGCAATTGGAGGATCATCAAGTCCAGATCGTGGTTGTTGAGCCTGCATGGGGTGCTCTAAATACTGGCCGGTTTGGGTGCGTTCAGGGTGGAGTTTGGACGAGCAGAAGCTTCCCCTGTCCAGAACTGCACACCTGCTTCTGAGTTGGCTAATGTTACGTCTGTTTCTGAGCTCACCAGGAGTCCACTTGAACCCGCTCCTAGTTTGGCCGACACCCCTGAGCCTGCTTTGGGTCTTGACTCTGTTCCTACACCGGCTCCTGCCTCTGGCTGGGTCAACACCTCACCCGGCCCCGGTTGTGTTCCTGTTCCGGTCTTCAAGCGGGTCGACACCATCTCCAGTTCTGTTTCTGTTCCGGCTCTGGTCCTGTCCCTGTTTGTCCAGGTCCTGTCCTGATGTCAGGGCCAACTGCCACTCATCCGGCTCCAGTTCCTGTTTGTCCTGTTCCTTTCTCTGGGTTGGCTAATGTCTCCGAGCGGGTCGCCTTCGCTTGATGCCCAGCCTTGTGAGCCCAGCTCTCGCCTTGGTCGCTGGCCTCATTCCTGGCCTCCAGAGAGCCTTAACTGCCGTCGCTGGTCCTCGGAGGGCCTCAGACGTTGTCGCCAGTCCATGGAGGACCTCATACAAAGGTATGTTTGAGGCAATAGGTGTACTCCTCTTCTTAATCAGAATGGTCAGATTCCTGCACAAGGAAGGTTCAGGCTGGACTCTGTACACAGGTCAATCTCCAACTTTAACAACAACACGATGAGTTCCTTTCTCCCGGTAAACAAGAAGTTGGCCTGAACCTCCTCGCTCTGACAGATTTTTGACAAGTACGCTCTCTGCAGGCTGCAGGACAATGCCTTTCATGTGCCGATGATAATATTTCTTACCCTTAGCAGAATTCTTCTTGCTGTTTTTGGAGGCAATTTTTTATGCCTCCTACATCCGAGAAGCCAATTTTTGTGCACACTCTTGTTTTGATTGTGGCTGTTCTTCAGGCAGTGCCAATCAATAGGCAAGTGTGGAGCTCTTCCATAAAGGAGAAAGAATGGGGAAAAGCCAGTTGCCTCATATCTTGTACCGTTGTATGCATGGACAATATGGGGTCGATGATCCTTCCACTCATCGGCGGTAGTTGTTATTGAGCCCATTGGTGCTTTCTCTGGGATACTTGGCTGCTTCTGTTTGACACAAGGACACTAGAAAATTACATAGTTTTCATTGTCATGCTGCATGAGGGCCATTAAACTGTTCTCTCACCAGATGGATAACTCACCAATGTGCCTCATATCATCATGCAGGTGTTTTAACACAGTCGACTTCAGCTTACTTGGGAGAACCAACTGTTTCCGTTGTCCTGTCTGCCTGTACAATATCCTCTTGTCAAGTGTGAGTCTGTTCCATTTATGTGCTAGTTTGCGGGTCTCCCATTCCATTTGTCTTTTGTCCCTTTTATTGGGAGTCCATCCATTTTTTTCAGATATATCACCTCACAGATCGGAGCATCTTCCCACTAAAGCAGCACATTCAAAAAGACCCATGATTCTGTATATAAACTGCTTAGCAATACTTGCTGCTTAGCATTACTTATTTTTCAGAAAAGCTCTGAGTTGTTTTTGTCTCTAATATGAGAGCGGAGAAACCTCTTTAACTCATCAACAGTTAAGTCATCTGTATTAGTTAACAACTCTCTGGATGTAGCAGGGTTCATTATCCTGAGCACTCTGTAGATTATTTCAGACTTAACAAAACCTTCTTGTAAACCTCCTTCTTGTAAATCTATTTGTTTACAAAGGCTTCTGTATGACAGATAATGATTATCCATATGATAATCATTATCATCATTAAACCTTAGTACCTGGTCTCTCAAACTAGAGGAGGAACTCATCATCCCACCACAAGCACCATCAGTGCTTAATGGAAGGGGCTTAGCTGATGTTGGATCTTGAGCAGCAAGGCTCTTTATCAATGTGGCTGCATTAAGTGTCTCTGTTCTCAGTTGGTTGCTGTGCCTGGCTGCTTGATGTATATAAATGTCTCTTTCCAGTGATGGTGCCTGAACGGGAATGTCTCGGTCCAAATGCGATGTATGGATGAGAATGTCTCTGTCCATATGTGATGTATGTGCGGTATGTCTTTGATTGGTGTAGTTGGCTGTGGGAGTGCTAAGATGGGTTGTGGCATCCAGGTTGGTGGGGTAGTGGCTTTTCCATTAGAATGGATGCAGGCTTCTCAGTCCCACTTTCTGGAACCAGTAACAGGTGTTTCAGTGTGTCACTGAGGAGCAGGAGTTGAGCCATGGCTTCATCTTCCCAGGCTTTCAATTTCTCACCTCTTATGTAAAGCACAATCCAGTCATACAGTTCTGGCTCAGTGAAATCGTCAATACTACTTACAGTACCACTCTCTGCAATTGTGCTTGCAACTCTCTCCAGATGACTTATACTCAAATCTAAAAGTCTCTTTTGAATCCCGAACAGTCGCATCCGCCATGGAGTGACAGTGGCCATTATCATGTTACACCTGTGGCCTCCACTCTCTGGATGACGCACAATATGCAGCCTTTCCTGAAGGCTTTCACACAGGCTCACATCTTTCTAGAGCACATTTCACTGGGCAGTTGCAGTAAACACTCCCGGATGAGCCCCCAGTTGTTCCCGGCACCAGAACTATCTGAAATCGGGTCCGGCAGCAAGTGATACACAGGCCAGAGTGCGCTGTGGATCAATGAAGAGGAGACAGGAATGAGTGTATTGCCTACACCAGGGCTTATTACTAAATATTTCATATCCTCATATCTTTACAGTTACATTATTTCATGACTTAATTTGCAACTCAGTTGGTAAAGGCAGTCGTCAATGGATCACAGGGTCAGTGGTTAGCTCCCAGGTCTTGGCTATATGCAGAAGTGTCTCTGGGCAAGACATTGAACCCCTAACAGTCCATTCCCCTCCCCAGCTGTGCTGTGCCCGGTAGAAATTGAGGAGGGTTGCGTCCGGGAGGGCATCCGGTGTAAAAACTGTGCCAAATCAACATGCAGACAGTTATCCACTGTGGTGACCCTGAATTCACGGGATAAACCGAAAGGACAAAAAAAAAAAAAAAAAAATCAGAACAATAAACAAAAATAATACTCTGAAAATAATACTGTGTAATGGCGGCAGCTAAATGCTATGATGGTGGTGACTGTCTACAAACACGTTCTACACTGCGTTTTCCTCTTTACATGTAATTTATCTGGCTGATTGACACTTAACATTTGGAACTGATATTTTTTCTTTACAAAACATTATCACTGCTTACTGACTAAAACAAAGTTACATTGAACAAGCAAGGTTTCTAGACTTCTGTATGTGGCTGGAGAAGTTCTCTGATTGTGAAGCTAGCAACTACAAACACTTTCAGTACATCTTAAAACCATCAGTTTTGTAACAAATTAGTGCATAAAATATAAAGTTTTGCAGAACCTGTGGATCAATGAAGAGGAGACAGGAATGAGTGTATGCGCTGGTGCTGTAGCTATATATCGCTTTAGCGCAGAGGTCACCAACCTGTTTGAAATTGAGAGCTACTTCTTGTGTACCGATTTACCTGTAATTATGTTATCATTAATAATCAATTAAATTAATGATTTATCTATGCGAAGACACTGATCATGTGAATGATTTCTCACGATAACTATCAAATGTGATTTTGAAAATAGCAACAAAAAAATTAGATGCAGCTCATTGGTAAGTGGCGCCATGGTGAGCTATTTTCAGAACAGGTGGTCCTTGCGGGCGACCTGGTGCCCACGGGCACCATGTTAGTGACCCCTGCTCTAGCAGGTCCACAAAGTCATAGTTGCACCATCTACTGACATAAATATGCTATAGCACCAAAGTGTGTCTTTAGTTGTAAAGCTGTTATAGAAAAAATAGAGGGGTATCTTTTTTATATTTAAACTAAATATGTAGTCATTTCTATCCTGCTACACTCTCCCCAGCTCTGAGAGGCGCTTTGGACATCTGGAACTAACCAGATAATGCGGTGCACTTGTCAAGAATCAGGAAAATATACAGCCAACCTACTACAACCACATGAAGCAGACTGTGCTGTTTGGAAACGTTGGTTTCTAATCAATGCAATTATAGCATGTAATTAGTCTTGTAGCAAGTAGAAAGACAATAAGGGTTCAAGAGAAGGGGAACGCGATCAAGCTGATGAAAAGTAAATAGTATCTTTCTGTATCTTACATGTTTTATAACAGCAAAATATAAGTAAGCGACAGAAGGAAAATGCACTGATACAGAGCTATTTTTAAAGGAGGAACCTACTTTCATTCAATTCTGACATATATTGACACTGTGCAAACTGTGGGCTCATGTAAGTTATTCTTTTTGTGTGTCTTGTTAATTAACCTGCCTTTATCCAAATCACTGTTGTGTCTCTACAGAACTTATTGTACATGTAATTTATACACTAAGATCTGTTGGTAAAGGAAACATTTCTTCATGAAATTTTGATTTGTGATTGCAGATCACTGTTCCAATGCTACAAAAGGAGTAGCTTGACTGACTCTATATCAAAGTACAACAGCTGCAGCAACAGCAGTATTGTTGCTCCGTCACTGTCAAGCTACAGTATGATACTGTAAAGTGTCTTTACTTCCCAATACACAGTAATAGTTGTTATAAACAGTTGTACATCTAGAAGGCTTAAGTGATTAAAATATGTAGTTCTCTCAGACGGGTGAAATAGAAGACATGACGGGAATACTTTTTGTACTGTGAGAGTCCCAACATCTCGGATGCTCGTAAAATAAATGCATGTTTGTCTACCAGAAGCTGACCGTGGCTAAAGATTTTGGTAGTTTCTTGTAAAGATGTCACAGTCTGATCTTTATCAGTGTCCATCATGGCATATTTTAACGTATCTATATCAGCTGAAATAAAGCTGATTCAATTGCTTTCCTATATTGGAGCACTTTAAGGCTCAGAGCAATTCCTAAACATGACTGACCTGCTGTACACTCTGTATGATCCCTAAATGCCTCCCACACACACCAATAGCCTGATCATTCAACTTTCTTAACACAAAGTCAATACACAAAGGCAAATAAGAGGCCCACTTACGGCAATAAAATGAAAATATCTAAAGGGCTTGCAGCAAGATGTGTAGGATTAGAATTTATGGCAGATACATGTTAAATTAACTGTAAATAAATGTAGGTCTCAGATCAGAGTGAGGACCAAAAAAAAAGATTATTGTTGTACACAGTGTAGCCTGTGCTAATGCAATGTTTACCTTGCATCTGTCAGAACAGGACATTATTGCTATGTTGAAGTGATGGCTAATGTATTATTTTACAATAGTATTATTAGCCATTTTGTAGTGTGTTGATTGATTGATTGACTTTTAAACATATGGGTTCTTTATTGTAGCACCACAGAGTCTGAATGTAGCCTAAGAGCTGTTGACAACGGTAATTTTCTCCAACTCAGCAATTTATTGCTTGATTGTATTCTAGGCACTTTGTTGCTGTTCGTCAGTGAATGCTTGACATTAACCAGGGAACAGAACAGCAGCAAGACACTGCTGTATCTTTAATAGTTTGCTAAAATAAGGAGTGAGGCCAGGTAACTGACCCATCAACATGGGAAAAGCCGGCCAGACCAAGATGGTAACTCAGAGGTGAAACACTCAGAAAGCAAAGAAATCAAGGTATAATATGGTTGGAGTGTCCTTAGGCCAAAGCCATCTGGCAGCCAAAGAGTGATAGGTTTGCTAAGGCAATCACACATCATTTTTCACCTGTATCAAACCAATTGGTTGGCCTTCTATGGACAGCTGCTCCCATGCACAGCATTTGACACATTGATGGATAATAGATAGACATAGCTTTCATATGGCAGATACGGAGCAGATTTAGACCATATAATCCTAAATCCTTTTTCTAACCCTCAGTAAATGACTTGGAGAGTGTGTCATATACACAGCGTAATCCATGCACAGAGAAGTGGGAAGAAAGTAGCTAACATAATCCTTCAAATCCAGTCTGAGGTGAATTTTATGCAACTACAAAGATCCCACCTGTCAAGTGGGCTATTATTCTAATCACCTCCAACTTTGCTACGGTACCAACTGATTGGCTGTAATGATAGCTAGTTTGTGATGATAGCGTAGTTCTTATGTGATACCAGCATGCTGATAATGTTGCACTCGAGTTGTATCAGAGTTTTTGTGCTTTCCGCTTATGCTGTATAGGCTGTCATCAGGGGCAGACAGCAAAGATAAGGATGCAAAGGCGAGCTGGTGCTCATTTTAAAAGTGTGCTCTTTTCATGCACATTTGTGAACATGCGTTATGATCATCCACTTACTCAAAGCTTTTCCTATTTCACCAGAATATTACAGGACATGTAACACAACGTTAAAGGTGTTGGGGGAGTTTGGCTTAGTTAATCTGTGATTATAACATTGTTTTTGGGTTTTGTAAATCAAGGAAGCTTATGTGCCATTAAACACTTTGGTCACAAGGTGGAGGCATTGAGTTAGATATGCTCAAGCCAACGTTCTTCCCAAGACACTACCAACTGCATGCTGGGTATTGTGTCCTGGTTTTGTGTGGAATACCAGAGAACTCAATGTGAAAAGTAGTGCTGTAAGTTCATTGTGTGTGTGTGTGTGTGTGTGTGTGTGTGTGTGTGTGTGTGTGTGTGTGTGTGTGTGTGTGTGTGTATGTGTGTGTGTGTGTGTGTGTGTGTGTGTATAAATATATATAAACAGCCTAGACATAGAGACATCAACAGGATAGGAGATGCCAGGTGGTAATTCAGCAAGGTGGTCCAAAGAAATCCATAGTGAAATCAAATTACTACCAATGACTGTCATTATGGTCATCACCTCAAAAGTAGTCCCCAAAATCAGGCCTATTTTGTCCCGATTTAAGATGGAGAAGAGGATTCAGCTGAACAAACCTCTAAAACCAAACTGACAAAACTGGCAAAATTGTAGCAGGATGTATGCTTTTGAAAGTTATCTGATAATGTTTTAGTGTTTTAGTCTTCACGTAAAGTTTGGCCCCATACATTTAACAGCTGTGTTCTCAGCTAGCAAAGTAATGTCATGTGCATAATCTGCTTTGTGTTGAGTTGTGCACAAATCCCATGTGGCTTTATTAGGACTAGTAATATTTAAGTGTCTTGTAAAGGTAGTGTTCTAGTCTTTTTTTTTTTTTTCTAACTTTGCTCTTCTACCTCTGTTTGGTCTTAACCCAATGATCTGACTTTACAGCTACTAAAGCTACAGTTTCCTCTATCAGACAGTTGCTAAGTTTCTCTTTCTGCAGTTTGGTGCTAGAAAGGTACCATACAATGGCTGCATTGGAGATTTATTTGCCAAAAATACCTGACTGTTGCTGCAGGGTTGATGAGGACACTTACTAGGAAGTAAAAATATTTGGCATTTTTCTGTGTCCCACCGACTATATAAGCAACCATTTACCATTTATCATGTGATTCAAAAGTGGACTAAACTTTGTGACAGGTTACATATACAGAAAAAGAATTGGTTTATCTGAAGTGGGTGGTCTCTTCTGTCCTCTATCACTTCATACATTATAAAGCAAAGAGTGCCATGCAGTTTTTAATCACTTCTGGGAATTGAGCTACCAATGATAATTTGCCTTACTGAAGAACCTTTTGATTAATGAGACTTAACTTGATTTAATTTGTGTGATAAGCAAAATCCTCCCTCAAAACTGGTCCCAATTCATTATGTCATAACATACGTACACACAAACAAATGGCCATAATTGTTTGCCCTTTCCGTGAAGTATTTTTGTCTTTGGTCGCAGATGATCCAATGTGAATGTCCCAAATGAAAACAAATCCTTTCAGAATGCCTACTGTGCTGTGTGTCTATGTGTTATGAGTATTGTGTCACTAAGGTGGGCTGTTTCTGTTACCTGTGCCATAAGCAGGTCAACTCTCTGGGGAGGTGATTATTCTCTAGCCTGGTTAATGGTCCTTACTGACAGTACTTAATGAAAACTAATGACCAGCTCCAAGATGCTGTGTGTACAAACAGGAAGGCTACTCCCCTCATCAATGTGCACTTATTGCTATTGTATAAATAGCCCTGTTTGTGAGGAAAATCATCCATAATGCAAAAATACATCATGAGGATTCAATTGCAGCTCTGAAATGTCCCGCGTGAGGTTTTCGGTACTTTGTTTTTCTAAGTAGCCTTTAGTCAAAAACAGAGTCCTACCTCTGTTTAGGAGCTGCCTCTTTAATATGAGGGAATAGAAAATAAAGACATTTAATACACTTCATTAGGTTTCCATTATATTTTGCTGTGGGTGATCTGCTGAAATGAGCGATCAGATTTGCCTATTTCTGTCAGTGATATACAGACAACAAGATGACATGATTAAGGGGTCATTTTGTTAATTGCACAATACTGCCAGTATGTCGCATTCTTGGAAATGTAATAGGTGCCAGGGGCACAGTAATTCATGCGAGTCACATCATGAAAAACAGGCTGAGCAAGTTATGATTGCTTTTAGGCTCTTTTCTCTTTTTTTTTTTTTTTTTTTTTTGTCTGTATGCAAATTGTTACATGAAGAGATGTGCATTAGTTTGTATGCTGTCTACTGTGCACCACATAGCCAGGATGAGGGGGTGGCATAAAGGGAGAGAGGATACTGTAGAAATTTATCACATATTTTTACAGTGACTGGTTTGATTTTGGTAAACAATCAAACATGCCACCTGGGCAAAGGGCGCAGAGGTTGCAGGCGCCTGATTGTGTGGCATGCGCAGTGTAATCAAAAGGCATTAATAATGCAATTAAATTGAATTCCCATGTAAGCCTGTGGATGAAGTGGTCCAAGGCTGTGGCTGTGGCACACAGATGTGCCCACCCCTCACTGCATCCTCATCTAATGAAACCAGCCCTCCACAGCTATCCCCTCCGACTCATGTGTTCCAGCCCCTTTAATCTCTGTCATTCACACACTCTGCCCTTCTTTCCAACCTCCAACCCTTATTCCCATTTCATCCCTCTGACACCCCGCTCTCTCTCTATTCATTCTGCTCATTCTCCACAGTCTGATTCAACACTGTGGCAAGACTGCCATCTCTAGTCTTGACATAATGTTCTTGTTGCTATCGCCGTCCCATGTGTCTGAAAATACCTCCATATCCCCCAGAGTGTCTTCAGAATCAGCCAGCCAACAGTGTAATGAAGCTAGACTGCCATCTACTGCCTGCTGGGATTTTACCTCTTCCTCAGTGTCATGCCATCCTGCAGCAAAGACAGAGCCACATTGCCATCTGCTGTGGCTTCATATTCAATTAACCCAGTTAATTTCAGTTTAGCGTGGCTTCTTTCTGGGTTGCTTTAGTTGCTTTTTAGCACCCATTTTTCCTCTATAATTGCTTGAGGATAAAACATTGGGATTCTTGTTGTTGAAAGTCATTGTGCATTTCAGAAAAAACCCAGCTCAGGGCAGAGCATTGCATCACTGAAGACGGCTCAAATTTTAATCACGACTGTCTCTTCTTGACTCTGGCCTCATTTGTGATTTTCATCATCAAACAGCGCACACTGTCTTGATCTCAACATCCATTTGTGCCAGGCAGAGTACAACAGATGGAGTAAATGCTGCTTCTGGCTCGACATGGCACTGGAGGATGATGGAGAATACATTGACATCAAACCAAGAGCCATTAATCAATTGCTGTATTGTTTATTGCAGATAAATGAGCTTTTAGATGCATAATCAATTAGCTTTTCTTGCCATTTGCGCTACAAGATTTACACTGCATGCCAGTCAATATTGCAATAAATCCTCCTGAATAGTGAGCACCATTAATAAAAGTCAAAACCTTACACATGCTCTGCAGTACAGTATATCTCAAACAATGTCAGCGTGAATTTTTCGAAATTTCTTCCCTGAACAATAGTTGCGTTTGCCAAAGAAACTTTTGTGCCAGAATTTATGATGCATTGCTGTGATTCAGTTACAGATACAAGTTTTCACTGTTATTCATCTTCTATCCAAATGAAAAACTGCCGTTTGCACTGCTACAGTTATACCTGAATCCAAAGCTCCGAGGTCAATCAGTATGGCACACCAATACACCAACCCCGCTCCATCCTCCCGCTGTGTCTCTTTTATTAAAAACATTTTCTACTCTTCAGCCCACAGAAGTGTAGACACTACCTTCACACAACTACACACACACACACACACACACACACACACACACACACGATTCAGCCATTTAATAGAAAAGTCAAGGTGCCTCTTGTGAGTTGAGAATGATTTCAGAATGTTGCCATGGAGCTGCCTCTTTTCCTAAAAAGCATTAGATTTATTTCTCTCATGATTGGCAGCCTTGTAAATTTAGCCCTCTCTACAAGCAATATTAACATGCACCTGATATCTGTTGTGATATTATGATGTAGATTTAATGATTTGCACCTGGCTTTAGAAATTGCCCTGTCACTTTTTTTTTTTTCATAAAAAAAAAGTGGTCTCAGGCAACAGTTACAAAACATGGGTAGCAGAGGAAAGCCAGATTTGAGCAATGATGGTCAGTATTATTACTACATCCATCAGATCCAAATGTCAGCCTCCATTTGAGGTGCATGAAATAGTTTCTTGACACTTTTCTGGTTAAATGATATGTTTCTTTCTAATGGTGCAAAACAGTTTGCAACAGTCTTTGACATGTTTGCTGCCATTTGATGGCAGCATCCGAGTAATAACATATATTAGCACCACATTGATGCAGCAATCATTGCATCATATTGGCATTTGCTATATTAAACAAATATTTAAACCTTCTCTTTTTATATTCTTCCCTTTATTGAAAGTGGCCACATAGAAGAGCATTTACATCTTTTTACTTACATGTCCACATTCTCAGGAGAAAAATACCAGACTCATTAATTTGATGTTCCACTTTATTCCTTTATTCTCGAGCTAGTTGCTAACTAGGACTGCCTTTTGGTGCCATGGGCAGGTAGTGTGCAGAGGCTTATCAGAGCTTGTTTCCTGAAAACAGCAGAGCCTGCTCCTGCTGGAAACATGGCTGATGAAATAACAGAGGCTGAATCATACAGGAAATGTGCCGTAAACCAAAACAATCACCAAAAATGGGCAAAAAGCTCTGTAGAGCTCCAGAACTGGGCATAGGATCATCATCGCCATGAGTTACCTATTTGATTTTTCTTCTTTTTTAACCCTTCATGCTAATCTTTGATTTACCCAATCTCAGCCTTGCCACATCACTGTATTAAATTATTACCTGTTCTCCAAAGGCATTTCCTGCGTGAGGTTTGTGATGCTGCTTGTATTTGCACTTTTCCTGACGATTAAAGCAAATGCTTCTCTGAGTGGCTCAGAGAATAGGATCTTCAATGCACAGCATCAGCATTAAAAATAAAGCACCGATGGGCCTGAAATTTGTTTTGTGAGTTGTTCTCAAGCATTATGATGCCGGTAATGGGGAGTTATAGCAGCAATTTGTATTCATTAGAAGAATAATGTATATTGAGTATATGTTTCTGTGAATGAATGCTTCACCATAATGAGGACTTGACCCTTTCTAATGTATGAAAGACAGATTTAAAAAAAAGGTAATTCTGTATCTCTGCAATTATCCTTTTGAATTTTATGATTGCAATATTTTTATCTGTTGGCTCACAGCAGTTCATCCTGTATATTTTGTAAATACACTGTCTATCAGCTTATTGTTTCACTTCATCATTTAACTTTAATATTGTATACCACTTCACCTTGACAACCCTTGGATTGTCACAGTATTACAAAAAGAAGCTTGAGGTAATATGGACAAACTCAAGAAAATTTTTTTTTTTAAAAAATGTATTTTTTACTACAATCTAAGTCTGTAAACTATAAAAGCAAAAGGAAGGTTAATTAGCTCTGCAAATATGCTCACTACTGCGACAAAGCAGTCAACACCTCACAAGGACAAATGAAACAAGTTCTAGTCATTTCTATTGATTATATATTAATTCAACAAAATCCTGAAGTCCAGTGTAAAAGAGAATCATTCTGTACAGGCTGTGGGGAAATTTGATTTTTCAAAACACAAAAGGAGGTTTGCTCACTTAAATCGATAAGGCTTTGAATAAACATGAAGCACAGTTCCTTCTTTAGGAACTTGGTCTAAAGGAGCACTTTTGTTTTTTATAATTTGTATAATGTGTGTAGCTATAGTCTTGTAGATGCATGGTGTATGAATTTGTTTAAATCTGACAGATTTCAGTACATGTAAGGACTTGTTACTTAGTGACGAATAAGGTCAACTATGCTGCTGACATGACCCAGAACTGAACAAAATACATTTCATTGAGTTTTAATGTGCCGAACACTTTGTGTGCTCTGGATTTGGGAGGGTGGCAGGTGTCAATGGTAATCTCTTAGACAAAGACAAATTTTCAAATGTTTTTTTTTTTTTTCAAATGCATTTTTAATGTGATTTTGCATTGAAAAACCCATGGAATTAGAAGCAAAATAAAAGTAATAAATTAATAAGTAAAATTTGAAGCAGCATGCCAGTTCTACGGCCTATTGCAGAAGTAGGAGAGACATCCATGCAGCAGTGGGACAAGTGGACAATGGATGGCTAAAGTGAATCCTACTAACAAGGTAAAAGGCAGAGAGGTGGGTAAACACCTTGCAAACATTCTGACGACTGATACGAGACGAAGGTGAGAATATCTAAGCAGGAAAGCAGCAAGGGATGACTGCAGATGAAGAACATGTAACATTGTTTTCACTGTCAGTGCTGCCAAATAGCTTATAGCACTAAAATGTCAGCAGATTATTTTAGAATCTAGACAGAAAATATAATTCTGTAAAAATCCTTAAAATTGTGTTTCTTGTAGCTTCATGATAGCATATCAGATTTGGTCTTCACATTTTAGGAAATGTAGGAAAGTCAGAGGTAAGATGTTGGCATCTTAATCCTATAATCCAATAATAGGACTCTACTCTCTACCTATGTGAAAGCTTTGAAAGTGTTGCCTAAAGGATAGCTGAAGCTCAGTAGAGTTTTAGTGATGCAACAGGACAATGACCCTTTGAACATCAAAGTACAGTAGGAAGTAAAAAGCAGTGACACGTAGAAACACTTTATAAATGTTCACATCTACTTTGGTATAAAGGAAAATATAAACAAGGTGATATTATAAAGAACTGAAGGTCTATGCATTTATCATCATAGCAACATAATGTAATGCTTAAGTTTTTAAGATATGTCAATACTTTTAACAAGACATGGGAGAATGACAAATGGGTATAGTACAAACTGCAAAACCTTTTGCAATAACTTTAGGGGTTTATATTTGAAAATTCACACAATGTGGGTTTGACTCAGTAGAAATATGCAATGATTATAGTGAAACATGATTCCAGGGCAGGTTGTGTCCACAGGAGGGTGCCAGTGTATTATCACATACAGTTCTAGTTTGCAGTTACGGACTGTGAGCAAGCTGACTGTCCTTAGATATCACATGGACAAATATGTAGAGTATTTTTCCAGAGCATTTGACTCTTGGCAGAATCCTGAACACTGATGAGCCACAACATTAAAACCACGAATGAGCGTCTCATGTCATAGTAATTTTGTGGTCCATTTTTTGGACATTTTGCAAATGTTTGGTAATAATGTCTCTGTTTTTTGTCATTATTTTAGCTTCTCGTGATCCTTTGGTGTGTCTTTTCGGTGGCTTTTTAACCATTTCTGCTCCTTTGTTTTGTTCCTCTATGATTTTCACACATCTCTTTTTGATTGTTTGAGTCTTTTTGTGGCTAATTTATGTCTTTCAAGGAGCTCAGTGACCTTCAAGCCAGAATTATTAACACATGTATAAGTTGAAAATGTATCACTGGCTCTGATTGACTGTTTCATTCCTCACACTGTCTCACAGCTTGTTTGGTCAGAGTGCCCATGCTTCTTGTTCACCACCACAATAATAACACCAGATGGCATTAATGTTGTGGCAGGTTGGTGCAATGTTTGACTTTATATCTTACTTGCGTCCATTGGTCTATTTTACGATAACCCGGGCCATGTGTTAGCTGAGACAAAAAGCAGACAAAAACAGCACAGTGTTGTTATAGCTTGTCTGACTTTGACACAGAGGTTACTGTTTGCATCCCAACTCTATCGGTGCTCAATTTTTTAAACATGTCTGTGATCTTTACCAAGTAGTTTTTGTGCCTCATAGATTGGGAAACATAAAATAAAAAAAAATGTTTGTTAAAACTTTATTCATTTCACACACAGAATTTGCAGTTTTATTTATTTTTTTGATTTATTTTTTATTTTCGGGGGGGGGCAATTTGGTGATGTTTCCCCCAACCCATTAGCAACAGCTCTTACCTTAGCTGATCACTACTACAGAAGATAACCCAGAGCTGGGACAGAAGAGAAAGCTGGTGAAAGAGTGAGTGAGAAAGCAAAGAGTGCAAGACACAAGGAGAAGGAGGGGTGCTTGATAGGGGCCTCATTAATCTTTTATTTATTTATGTAAGAGACAGAGAGGAGTTGATAGGCAGCAGCTCCACTGCCAGCTGAGCAAAGAACAGAGGATTTTCATACTTGCAAAAGTAATATAAATCTCAGAGACATGTGGGAAACGTATCAGTTGGGTGCTGTAAAAACTATGAGTGACTTTTCGTAAAATGTTCATGTTTCCATTCCCAGCAAGACATAATGCGAACAGCACCATGAGCTTACATTAACACACTCACCCACAGTCTGTCCAGCCACCCCCATTTCCCTCCCCTGCCCCACATTTTGGAGCCTGATTGTGAGTCTGTGGCGCCACACTTAAAACTGACAGCTTAATACTGCTGCAGAAATTGGTTTTGTGGAGTGGGCAAAAGAGGAGAGGGGATTTTAAAAGGCTTCTTTTCAGCGGGCTTTGCTGCGCTGTCTTCCTCATCATCTGTCTTATTTGCCTGTCTAATAATATTTAATAACAGAGTGAGCCACAGCGCACTGAGCAAAATACACTGCCAACCATTGTGCCTTTGTGACGGCTTGAGGTAAATGTTATGACGCAGACGAGAATTTCCACTCCCAGGCAGTATATCCTTCAGCCAAGCTGATTGTCTGTCAAACAGGTCAGGACTCAGCTTCTCATCAGTGGAAGTATAGATTTTAGAGGTTGCAGTTATATTTCTATTCCCTGTGTGTGTGTGCATGAAATTTTGTGGATAAATTCTCAGTTAATGTAAAAACCTTTAAGGTTAAAACAGTTGCTTTTCCTACTTTTTAAAAAGGTTCACACTGTGGAGGCACTGCTGAAATGTCCCCTCCTTTTTTATACACTGAACATGTGTGATTTAGAATATGATCTCCTTGTGAGAGATGGAGCACATGTAAATTCATGCCCCTTAACACTCCCCCATTTGACCTTTTGTCTCCACAACATAGCCAGGAGCCAGAGCCTAGTTGCAGCCTTTTAATTAAAATGAGTCGCTCTGTACCATCTTGGGACGAGGCCTGCGGGTGCATTAATCACATTACCTAAAACTGATCCAAAACAAGTCCTAGCCTGTAAATATAAGCAGCTTCACATAAGTCAGGAAGTGGTGAGACAGGTAGAGCTTCCACATGGTATTGTCTTTGGCAGCGGGACTCCTCTCCACACACAAAACCCTCTTTGTCTCACTCCCAGAAATGATACTGAGTGGAAAGTGCTGTTTGCTCACAAGCAATAATGACAATATATCTGTTTCCCACCAGATTGTAATCTTAATTATTTCAACATCATTTCATGCTTTTTTTTATATGTTTATTTATCATGTGTTGACTCATAATATCTCAGCTCTGCTTTCATCGATTCACAAGTGTTGTTTTAAGTGTTGCACTTTGTCCTGTATCTCTCTAAAATCTGAATTGGCACACATGCAAGACAAATTAAATGAGACACCTAAATGTTTTTCATTTAAGCATTTTCAGTATGAATGCAGAATGTATTGTTGTTTCATCAAGAGCAAACCTGATCAGGAAATAGATTGATCAACAGGAACATGGTTTCAATCTGTGATCAAACTGAATTTGTAGCATCTTTAAAGCATTTTGATGTCCCCATGTGTGCATAAGGATTGTCTGCATCTCATTTTTAAAGACTGCAGGAAAGTAAATAGTTGAATTGAAGAAAAATGTCTACATTTTAAATGACTTAGTGGGTTAAGGCAAAAACTACTTAGTGTTTCTCTATTAAATGGACAAGAAATGAGAACATTATTACTTTCTCATGTTCCCACATACATAACCTGGAGTTTCAGTAAATCATTTCCATGTTTAAAACGTCCAGTAAACATTCTTGTGTAATTAAAACCTATTTTCAAACTGGGCCAAATGCATCATTTGCTGGTGCTGGGATGAAGAGCCAGAGTCAAAGATGTGTTCAGAAGGTGTAGCTGTACAATAATGTGACCTTGAGCTCCTTTTTGGATTTGAGATCAAATAAGTTCTGGAAAAATTCACAGGGATGCTGCAAAAGAAAACAGTGACAGATTGTGTGAAAAAAAAACTCAAGGTGAGAGAAACATCTTTTATTCTCCATCTCCCTTCAGCTGAATGAAGCACAACACACATCTGCTCTCAACTCCAATATGGTACAATAAACTGTCAGCAGCAGGGTGTCTGGTCTCTGCGGGTGGTGCTATGTTTTGATCCGGTATTGATCTGTTAACGCCTTCAAATGATATATATCCCCATGCTTTATTTCATTCACTTGGGGTTTTTTCTTTCTCTATCCCTTCTTGCCAATTACATTTGACAAACAGCAGAAAAGACAGACATTTAATTAATTTTCAAATTCAAATTAAAAACGCAAATAAGGCTTTGCCAGAGTGGCTTATTCTGGGCCTGCCAATAAAAGATAATGTACACAAATGCCATGTACTGATTAAATACATAGAGAGATAATATGACTTAAATACAAAGGATTACAACAGCAATTTAACTGACATTTAAACAACATGAGCTATAGTCTTATATTTATGGCACACAGCAGTGTAAATATGTTGCTGCCTGATACTACAGTTGTTTACATTTATTTTTCCCCATTACATTATACTCAATACCCCCACTATGACATAGTATAAATAGAATTTGAAAAATGTCTGTAAATTTATTAAAAAGTAAAAACATGTAACAAAGTATTCAGATCCTTTGCAACTACACTTATAATTTAGCTCAGGTGCCTCCATTTGTCTTGATCAATGAGATGTTTCTATAGGTTGACTGTAGTCCACCAGTGGTACATTGAATTGATTGGACGTGATTTGGAAAGGCACACACCTCTTTATACAAAGACCCACAGCTGCCAATTCATACTGTGTTAGAGCAAAAGGGGGTCAGAGGTGTCAAACGAACTGCACTGCAGGTTCCCAAGAGCTCAGTGGCCTCTATAATTCTCAAATGGAAGAAGTTTGGCTCAACCAGGACTCTTCCAAGAGGTGGTTTTCCATTAAATCCCTATGAAGGGAGAAGACCCTTGGTTTGATAGGTGACCTGTTCCATAACGCTCAGGACCTCAGACTTGGTGAAAGGTTCACCTTCCAACATGACAACAATCCTAAACAAACAGCAAAGACAACACACAAGTGACTTACAGACAACTCCATGAATGTCCTAGAGTGGCCCAGACACAGCCCTTACTTGAACCCTACATCTTAACAATGTTTGACTTTTTCAAAAAAGTTTAGTTCATTTTCAAGGCCAAAGTTTATTGAACTTATGTTTAAGTTACCTTACAGCAGTCAACATTTGAGAGAATCCTATGAATTTGGGAGGCTATATAAATTTATAATTTATTTATAAAGCTAATAAATTAATAAATTAAGTTACATTAAGTAGCTGCTTTAGACTAAAGTTGGCAGCGTAGTACGTGTTACTTTAGTTTACACCATGAATACTCAGTGTTACAGATTACAGAGGGAGATACTGCTCTAGCATAATTTAATTCTGACATTGTTGGCTGGAACCTAAAAGGTCATTCCTATAATCTCCCACTGATGCCCCGCAAGAAATAAGTCGTACTTTCTAAATAATGGATTGACTATGTTATTTCAAATTTGTTCATCTTTCATTAAACTAAACATTAACTAATTGCTCTCAACAGTCAACATTGTCACATTGTTTTGTTTTATTGTTCATCTTTAGCAGATGTAGTAAAGTACACACATTTTTTGCTCAAGGTGACATTCCAAAACTTTTCTGCTGTACCTGTTGTTTCTGTGCAATGCAAACAGGACATTACATCATATTCATATTATTCAGGTATTACCAAACCATCAAATGGTAAATTATAATATGATTTTTAACTCTATTCCCATGTGCAAATCAGTTTTAATGTCCGCCATTATAACCGCCCAACCAGGGGTGGATCAGATTTTTCTTTTTTCCAACTGATTTTTATGAGTTTTTAAATTTCTTTTTAAAAGGCTATTTTATTTTAAATGTTTTAACCAAATAAAGACATAAATTATTTTTAAATGTCCATTATTTAAAAAATATTAATAATATAATGGAATGGCGGGATATTTCAAAAATCCTCCCTGGCCACCCCGTAGAACTGCCCCTGGCTGTACACACAGAGATACTCACACGCACATACGAATACCTGAAATTTCTACTTTCGTACAGTAATAAAGTGCTTGTACCTTGTTGTTTGCCACCTCTGTCTTTACCTGTCTTCTTTTTTTCTTCCCCTGAATGCACTTCCTGTTTACCTCTTTGTTCAGACAAAAGTGATTCACATGCCCCAAGCATTTCACAATTTGAGACAGTCCTTACATCCTGCATTTCATTCATTTCAAGACTACAAGGACAGAAATCTATTTTAATTTTGCCATTACAAATCTCAGCTCCTCTGCTCATCATAGGAGGCAGCAGGTCAGAGATGGAGGAGATCTGTAACCAAGGCAACTAGCTCTTGTTTTTCTGGTACCAACCTGAATCAACTTGGTTGGCTTGGTTTCAAATTATAAAAGTTCTCTTTCTTTTTTTTATTTCCAAGGTTGGGCACAAACTGTGTCCTTAGATCATAAGAGAATACTGTGCAAACGTTTCCAAACATTTTGTCCTTAATGTTTTGCAATAGTTCCATTCCATTTTTTTAGCTCATGTAGTTTTCTGTTGTTGAAATCTGAAAACCACAGCAAAGACCAGAAGGGAGAGTGGAAGGAAGCAGACTGCAACAGCCTTCCAGTGGGAGGGCTTATCTCAGCAGTTCACATCCGTTGAGTCAGACTGACAGGCCTGTAACTCTTGTGGCAGGCTGCTGACGGTGGGGTTAACCTGAGGTGGCAGCTGGCCAAATGTTCTGGAGCGAGCAGGTTCAAGTTTAGGCCTCATGACCCTAAAATGATAAGGTGAGGGGTCGTGGAGAAGTCAGGAAACCATTGTTTTTAAAAATTCCAATTATTTGGTTATTTAAGTCGACTTGGGCTTGTATTCTCACCACCCCCACCTCCCGTTACTGCACTCAGAGGTCTGTACACCATCATCCTATTAACCACATGTGTGCTGGCTAAAACTGCACACTGAGGGCGAATGGGGAAGGAAATAGAAAGATCCATGTAGAGAGCGTAGGAGGTAATGAAAGGGTGTTTGAGATTTTACTTCAGGATGGAACATAAGTTACCAATTACACTAAACAGCATGGAAACTGTAGTAATTGAGTCACTGTATGTGAAAGACAGTAGTGTAGTGATCTTGTCAAAATGCCTTACTTGTGGTATGATTTCCCTCTATGTAACTTGATAGTGGAAGATTTTAATTTTACTGCCTTTTTCTACAATCATCCTGGCTTTTGTTGGAACAGCTTAACATGTACAGTGTAAATAAACATCGGCAAGCTTGGGCCTTTCCTGCAAGAGGCAATGTGTTGATTTCAGTTCAGGCTCCTCTACTTTTCCATTACAGAAGACATCACATGAGACTCGACTTTGTCTAAGCACCAAGTACTCTTTCCATTTACTCCCTAAATTAGCAATTTAAGATACTAGCCCCTGTCTGACCCTCTCTCTTCCATACATGCTTATGAACTAGGCATGTGAGCACTGAACAACCATCTCTGGAACTGCAAGTATTAACACTAAAGAAGGCTTTTCAGAAGACAATACATTAAAAACTGAATTGAATTTGCAGGCAACTGCATCGATTAACATTTGACTTTTGACTGACACAAATTACTTTATTTATGAATTTATTAGGATTCTACAATACTATATACTATATAGCAAGGATGCATTGATAGGACAATGTCTTTATAATCAAAATTCTGTTCTGACTCAAAAAGTCTGTTTACACACTTTTTGCTGGCTCACATGATGTTGATATTCTGAGAGGCAAGGGCACATAAGAACCATAAAGTACTAAAAATCTCAAACTCAAGAACATAAGAAAATGAACAGTGGGAGGCAGTAAAACAGAAACAATGAAAGGTGCACATAAGGGAAGTCTGATGAGGGGACTGTGTCGGGCATTGAGGTGCAGCAGAACAAACACGAGAATAGGACAGATCTACAAACGTTGGTGTTTATTAAAGACAATGCCCTTCCCAGAGGATTAGGCAGCTGACCCCCCTGGAGTGCAGTGCCAACTCTTGGCTACATGGTTTGCCTTGCCTCTTTGGCAGATGTGGTGGGTTTTTCTGCATGATTCTGACCTTGCTGGACTGAATGCTGCTACGTAGAGCACTCAAAGCCAGGGGCTCATTTAGGTCTCAAACAAAGACGATGGATTGCAGGCAGGATGTCTTCTCATTTGGAAAACAATTTTATCTCTGTCCCTTTGAGTGAAGCCCTAATTCAAACTAGTGTGTATTAAGTGTGTGTTCTTTATACTACAACTTTTTATGTAATTCCTGAGGCCACATTATGAAGTGGGCCTCTTGTTGGAAACACATGCTCTTTAGTGTTTTCTACTCCTGGCTTTTGGACAGCCAGCTCCTTTATATACCCCTTTCCTTACTCCGCCAATACCACAGAAACCTTTTCCTTCCATTTAGATGCCTGAAGTCAATACAAACCAAAGAGAAAGGGCTGATGCCAAGAGTGAGGTTTGGTTAAAAAAAATGTAATATTTGACACTAGAGGAAACGATAAAAGCATGCATATTTTGATAATAGGAACGCTGAACGCGGGATGACTCTGTCCTCATAAATCTCTTTTTATAGCACACTTTTCTCTGTCATGTCCCATCAAGATTGCACACTTTAAGTCCACTTGTTTAATTTATTTGTTTAATTTATCTACAAAGTCATGTATCAAATTGCATTGACTGTACTGGGGGTGTATGATACTCTTGAGTGGTGCTTTGCCATGTTTTTCTCCTCATGCCAGTGTGATCAATCGTGGGCTCTGTGGCATTACGCTTGTCTACAGCCATGATGAATAGAAAAGTGATTCTGCCCCATATGTCATTTTCATTCAAATCAATACTGAATGTTAAGGAATCGAGTAGAGGGCATCTTCCCTCATTCCCTTTTTCTACTTTTTCCTCACGTTGTCTGGACAAGTGGTATGGAAACTAAAATCTCATTTTGTTTTAGTGGAAACTATTTCTCCTTTAGTGCATAAATGCATTTTGGTAATAAGTATTAGGAGTTTGATTATGTTGAAAATTGCATCTGTTCAGACAGAGAAACACAGGTGGCCGCCTATGTGCAAACTGAAATAGCAGATAATGAACAGATGCAGGGGTATAATTCTGTGCACAATACAGAGAGGATAGACCTTCAAGTGAAGGTCTGGATTTGCACACGCAATTGTAAGGCATTTTGAAGAAGCAAGTTCACTACAGTTTATTTTTATTCTCAAAGTTCCTTAAAATGTTCCTTAAAATATTTAACTTTATTCTTGACATTTAAATCTTAATGTTTGAATGAAATATATTTTTGTTTTCTTTAATGTGCCCCATATATATAAGTCACTGTCATGTGGAAACCAAAAAAATCCACCAAAGTTCCATGTTTTTTATTTCATTATTATTACAGGAAAAAGCCATGTCTTGGTCTTAGTGAGACGATTCCAAATTATTGAATAACAATCACAATCAAGCGACAGTTGTTAGCCGGTTGTAAATCAAAATCCATCTCATTCCCAAGCCGTTAAAAGTAAAGTTTTGTACAAACCCTTCTGCGTTACATGCTGACGCTTCACGTACCCGTTTGCGTTGGTGATTGACGCTCTGAGCTTTCAGTGTAGTTCAAGTTAAACCCCATCACTTCACTATTTGATGCCTAAATCAGTGACATACACTATGAATACGTTACATTATGTTCGTTCCTTGGGCTGTTATGGCCTGTTTGTTGTTTTCCAGCCTACCCTATTTACTCCTCTCTCTCTGAGTTCTGTGTCTAGTGGGTGTGTCTATGAAAGCCGGATGCAGCTAGTGCCCTTCTGCAATTGATGGGGACACTTGTCCAGACCACACCCTTCTGCTACTCCTTCCCACTAGCATGTGATAATCCTGTGGACAACCTATTGGCCCTTTACAGCGGGTTTCCTCCAACCAGGATCCTGATCGACCCAGCTCACCAGTAAAAAAGGGGAACAAACTTTTTGTGGGTGTATTGGTTCAGACAGGCTGCCTTGCTCTGAGGTCCTGTGATACTCATTGTTATAGACACCTTTGTAAGTCTTGGACCCTTCCTGTCATTGTAGTTTAAATGCTATAGTAACTGATCGGTGATCCTGATCCCAATGACCATTCTAATGTTGTTAGCCTCCTTTAGTTACTCCTTCGGGTTTCCTTTGTTTCTAAGCTGAACCTCTTTGTGTTTAACTTCTGACTTAGCCTTACCCTGAAGTTTTGGTGCCTTACCCCAACCGTTGTTCTTGTTTCTTCACGTAACGTTGACCTACAGTTATTTTCCCTTACCCTATTGAAGTTTTTCTGTGGGTATGTAAAGTCGTTCCTGTGGCATCAAATGGTGACGCTCCTGGAGCGTCCAATACCATCGCCAAAGGGTACCTTTGGCGTCAATACCAGACGCAGTTGTTCTCAGGGTGTCAAATAGTGATGCTCCTGAAGCATCCAATAGTAATGCTAAAGGGTACCTGTGGCATCAATATGATACACCAGAGGATATACAAAGTGGCACAATTAGACGCCTTTGGAAGCCTCAATATCTATCTTAAAAATCAATTTCCTAACTATAAACTTGGAAATTACCCTAATATTGTAGGTAAAAAAACTCTACCACAGGCACATAATGTAATTGCTAAATGACTAAATGTAAATGTAGTGTTTATTTCAATAAGAACACATAAAGTAGAAATACTGTATGAGTAGGCTGTGGATTAATAAATCCTTGTTCTTGGCTATTGGATTGTGAACTAGATCTCGGATTATTGGACTGGTTTGTTTGTTCTCCCTCTGTTACTTTTCCACGACTTGACAGCTCTACCCTTCCCTCTCTGCTGGACCACGTGGCAGATGCCAACTACTGAATTTATGTTTATATTTTGGTGTCCCAGGCTATCAGTTCATTTCATGTCCAGTAAAAGGAGGGGACACAGCACAGGTTAGGTGGACGCTGCTGAATCAATCTCTGATGTCACTACCAGCCTGGATGCGGGGACTAATCTGACCTTCGTCCGCTCCACTGGCTTCTTCTTTGTGGGGAAAAGAGATGGAGGTCGGTGACCCTACATTGACTACAGAGGTTTGAATCAAATAACTGTCAAGAATTGCTATTGCCATTAATTTCTGCTGCGTTTGAACTCCTACTGGGTGCCACCAACTTTACCAAACTAGACCTCCAGAATGCCTACCACCTGGTCTGTATCAGGGAAGGGGATGAATGGAAGACAGCCTTTAATACTCAAAAGGAATTTCTCCACAGCTCCCATTCTGACTCTCCCAGACCTTGCTAACCAATTTTTAGTACAGGTGTACGCCTGTAAGACTGGGGTGGGGGCCGTCTTGTCCCAACGGGTCCGAATGAGGCCAGAGAGTTCATCCATGTGCCTTCTTATCCCGGCGTCTGTCCCCAGTTTAGAGGAACTATAGCATCTGTGATCATATTTTCCTGCCCATCAAGTTGGCTTTGGTAGAATGGCAATACTGGTTAGAGGGTGCAGAGCAACAGTTTGTGATTATACACAAAAATCTAGAGTATCTACGTTCAGTAAAAAGACTAAACACTCATCAGGCCCGTTAAATTATACATCCCTGAAAACCTCAGAGCCAAGTTAATCAATTGGTGTCAGTCATCCCACATAAAATGTCACCCTGGCTTTTCCCGCACCTGTTTTGTAGTCACACAGCTTTTCTGGTGGCCGACCATGCTCCAGGACATCAAGGAATATGTGGCTTGTCCGGTTTGGGCTCAGTGCAAGACACCCCGACAATGACCATCAGCATTACTCCGACTTTGTCACTGGCCTACCTCCCTCCGACCTGCGCCTCAAAGTTGAGTGCAAGAAACTGGCTCCCCGATTCGTCGGACCATTTCGCACCTTCAAAGTTGTTAATCCCGTGGTGGTGAGGCTCCAACTCCCCGAAAACAGACCTGGACTTTTGTTTTGAAGTTATTACTTCCTGTTCTACCCTTCTGCAGGTCCCCTGGCTTTGCCGTCATTATCAGTTTAAATGCTTTCACCTGTGTCTCCTCTCTCTATTTAAGCAGCCCAGCTTGTCTCTCCCATTGCTAGATTGTCTGATCACTTTGTGTTGATTTTCCAGCATTCTCCTCATTGTGTTTTTGACCTGACTTTGTGCATCAAATCCTGTTTTAGACCTTGGACCTGTCTCATTTGCCTCTACCCCCATCCACTATTGTGCTTTTACTTCTCTGCCTCTCTGGTTATCTGCCCTGGCTCTGTTTCTCAGTTGTCTCTCAGTTGAGTTCTCAACTCTTGTCCCTTAGATATCTCTACGCTGTGTTTCTCAGTTCTCCTGATTTGGACTCTGTTTTGGGCTGTTGGATTGTGAACTGGAACTCGGATTATTGGACTGTGTTGTTTGTTCTCCCTCTGTTCCCTCTCATCGCCTTGATCGCCCTCCCCCTCCTCTCTCTACCAGACCACGAGGCCAACGCCTTCCACCTACCTTCACCGGGAGCCTATGGCAGGATATTCTGAATCCGTGTTGAGCGCCTCGCCTCACCTGATGATCACCCACACTCCTTGCACTTCTTTATTTTAATAAACTCTGTAAAACCTATATGGAGGTCTGGTCATTTAACTGGGCCATTCTATTTAGTTTGGTGTGCGTAAGCACATAGTACAATCTTGCCAACATGGACCACACTAGCTCCAATGTGCAGGAGTGGCGCTCATCACAAAACAGCAGTTATAAACTTTATGTAAGGAATCTTTTCAATTATTATTCTTTCAAATTCATAGCAATGCACCGTGGATCTTAATGTTTATATTGGTACAGAACTGTGTTGGTCATCATCTGGGGCACACACGGGTCCTGTTTACACTGTAGAAAAATGGAGCATTTTATCTTGGGCTTTCAAGATGATAAATCATTTTATGAAACTGAACTGGCAACATACCACAATTTCAGCAGACCAAACCTGGATTAAAAGCCACATCTCATTTGCTTACACAAGTTGTTTACATTGGACTAATGGACCATTGGTTCCCTGTATAGCTATAGACTGTATGTCACTGCTGAGGAGCAGGCAGTTGTTTGGCAGCACATGTGTACTGTAAGTGGGTTACTTAGTTCAGTGTTTCAGTACATTATGGAATGATGGGCTTAGAAATATTCACAGCGACAGTTGTTTTGCATATGACGATACCTTGCAGTGTTTTTTGTTTAGTTTTTCTCAAAAACTGTGCTGTTGAGTGCATGTCTAAGAACATGTGATGCTGGATAAGTGTTTAAGTGTGGCCTTATTATGACCTTAGATAGGGTTACTCATGGACTTGCACATTAACATAAAATAGAATCCCCTCATCAACTTAAAAGCTGCCTAGTTTGCATGCCTACGTTGCACAGCTCCTCTGTGCTCTCTTTTTTCAATGAGGCTGTTTTTCCAGTCCGTCTGAAAATTCAAATTTAATTCGATTAACAAGGCTAAAGGTACACTAGCTTTTAGTTCTGGTGCATATGTTACATGTCTACTGCCAATAGAGTGTAAGAGAACCTCAGTTCTTTCTGTACCATTGTCTGTACACATGCACAATAGTCAGCAGTTTATGCTCATTGATGTTGTCTTCATTTTGAGAAAAATAGAAAAAAGCTAACATTTTAGATGTTAAAAAAATAGGTTATTGTGTCTTATGGATTTTTTTCCCCAATTGTCTTGAAAATGACTCACATAAATTTTATATTTTTCAAAATACCACCTACAATATTTTAAACCCATCTTTTTTGGTGGTGCTGTAAATGTGAGGTGTGGAAAACAGTGGCTACAAAGATACATTAGGAAAAAAAAAATGAACCAGTAACCATAGGAATTATGTTCATATTTGATTGCTGCATTGACATTTAACCCCAGCATTTATACACAGTGAAGTTGTGTGCTCTGCATGCAGCAAGTCAGACAGCAGAAGAAGATTCATACTTTCTGTGTCTGCCAGTCAACTATCCGTGACATATATTTTGTCACTTCCCTCTATGAGGTTTCGCAAAATTGCTTCACAAGGCTTCCAGTAATGCAGAAATTTTGCATGTGCCAGATGATTACAGATACTGTTTCACACTTCAGAGGTTCTGTTTGTAACTTTTAAATTTAATGTCCTTAACATAATCCTTTGAACCGGTTACACATGACCTGTCATTAGTCATAATGTCATGATTAGTTTTGGTAACCATCGTGTAACTGTCTTTCCTTAATCTTGATCATATTATAGTTACCATCAATAAATTGAAATGTGAGAAGTTTTAAATGTTGCCACTGGAAATAAACAAACATTGACACTGAATGTAATCCAAGATTTTGCTGAAGAATTGCCCAATAATGGCATTTTTGGATGAAAGCCTCAGCAAACTGAGCATTATTCTTTGTCCTGTTCTGTCTCTCATTAAGCCATTTTAAAGATTAATTGCTCGCTCACTAATTTTTTTAGTGAGTCAGTAATAATCAATATTTTTAATATACACAAAAAATATTAGAAACAAGTCATAAACCAGTTATTGCTGGGCAATTAAAATCGTTGTTACAGGTAATAAAATGTACAAGTTATTTACACTTGATTTTGATGTGTTCTCTTTAAAGAAAATAATAATAGTATGGTAAAGACTTCCTGATAAAGTATGTGTTTTTAACTTAAATAAATTCCCAGTGGACAAAGGTAAGTGTGTAGTGTAAGTTTATATTACTCTGTGTTGAGATGGGTGGAAAATTATTCAAAACCAACATGATTACTGAGCTTTTATTATATCTTATTTTGGTAACAGTTTGTCTTTTCTTCAACTTTACTAATTAATTAAATTATCAGTATGTTATCTGATCCCAGTTTCCTGAAAATGATTAAATGTAATTTATTGTATTTAAAACTGAATTATTGGTCTCTGGAAAATTATTTGGTGCAATTTTCTTGCTATTTTATGACATTTTTGTAATTTAACATTATTCATCAAAAAACAACTTTGATCACTTTTTAAAGTAATCAGTAGTTGCAGGCTTATGTTGGTTACACTGTTACCTTTTCGTGTCTTTCACTTCCCCTTTACTTTTCTCTCCCTCTGCCTTCTAATATTGCGTTAGAGTTTTTTCTTGTTTTTTTCTTTCATCTGCTCCGCTTCGCTGTTGGGCGCCAGCTGCTTTTGTTCCCTGCTGTGAGACACGATCCCAGCATTGGCTACTTGTGAGAATGATCAATTTAAAACCAACAAGGACAAAATAGCCTCATTCTCTACAGGACAGTAATAAGTATTTATTAAATTTTTTTTTAACCATAACTGTGAAGAAAAAATGTCCCAAGAACTGTAAAATCTGGTCTGTTTAATTCTAAAAAGACCAGAAACCCATCGGTACCGTCTTCTTGTCTGATGTTGATTTTAAAGTGTAATATGTGGGGGCTGCACTTCATGCATTTAATACACACAGTAGAGTATGTGTAGTTCTTAGTTTCACCTTTGGAAAATTCTATTTGCCACAATGCTGAATTGTAATTGTAAACCGTATGGACTGAAATAAAAACAAAAATATATAGTGGAATACTGTATATCAACCCCTCACTTGTCATGTTATAGTGTTATACTGACTAAACCTAAAGATGCACTGTAGACAGATATATGTGATTGCACAGTGGGTGATAGGCTGCAAACACCAGTCCTTTGACACCCTAGCAGATTCTTATCTGCTTTCATGTAAGCTCATATCTAAGTATGAAAGGCAGAGGAGGAGAGATTTTGCACCCTAGTGAGTTAGCTCTTTATTCACATTTTTACTCCAACCCCTCACTCCCCCTCTTTAATGTATTTTTTCAATCGCTGTAGGGTACTAAGTCTGTCACAGCAACAGCGTGGAAGGAATAAGGGTTTTTCTTGGCCTGTCTCCCTCCCCCCGTTCAGCACACTGGTTTCACCCTGCCCTCACCTGTTCAGCCCTGCTGGCTGCTTTTTTTTTTTTTACCTGTACAGTGTGTCTGGCCTGTATGTCTTTCCATGGATATATTTTCCATGTGAATCAATTTACTCACATTTAAATGAAAAATGCCTTCAAAAGAGCTTTATATTTCAGGTGTAGATAAATGTTATAATCCTGTAATAATCACACAGTACATACTGTAATTCACACAGGAAAAACATTAATTTTACTACATTACTGTCCAATTTTCTTACTACAATCAAATATGTAATTCATCACCTTTTGTTTATCTTATGTGTTACCTCTCTCTTCCTCCAACCTATTAATTTTCTGTGATTCACTGTTTGCAATCATGCTTTAATCAAACCAAAATTAAAGGCTTTTCACATTTCTTTTATCACACTCTTGAGATCATGGAAAGAAAATTACACAGTTAGTGCAAATGAATGGACTGCGTCTACAACCATGTTAGGAATAAACCATGGGGTTCAACCTTGGTGCCAGTCCTGAGCCCAGATAAAATGGGTTGGTTGCAGCAGAAAGGGCATCTGGTGTAAAAACAACACAAAACAATTTTTCAGCTGGTTATTTTCTGTTGCACGTACAAATAATCAACAATCTGAGTCACTGGTGTGGGGTAGCATTTAAAATAGTGCAACTTTACCCAGACTGTTAATTTATCTTATCAGCTTCCTTATTAATGGACAAAGAAGCTACTGTAGGTGGTACTTAAGATGACTGACAGAATGAATTACAACACGATGGTAACCTCTTTCCCTCTCACATACATTTGTATTATGTCATTTTATTCCTTTGCACAGAGTTGGAGAAAGTCCAAAACCCTTTAGAAAGCTGCTTGCCTCACATGTAGAGATGGCTGTTGTGGTGTTGGGAAAACAGCTAAATGGTGATGGATTAAGAGATTTTAAAAGTAATCTTGCAACGAGGAAACACCCCAAGTCATAGATACGCTGCCATCACTGTTATTAATTCAGACATAAGGGTTTAAATCAGCAAAAGTCTGAGTGCTTCTTACAACGTGAAACAGAATTTCCGCCCTGAACACAGGGTGCTATTGTATCTTACATTTTGTTTTCCAAAAGAGATGAATAAAAAATGTGTTACCTCTTGCTTGCTCATATTGGAGTTAATAATTAATATGTCACAGATCTCAAGCATTGTTCCTAATAATTGTACCTGGGACTAAAGAATTATTATTATTATTCATGTATTTTTTTTTTTGCTTTTCACAGTATATCAGTTTATATGATTATGCCCATAATCATATAAACTAATAATGTTTAATTGTTTTGATGTTTTCTTTCCAGTTGAGATTAATCTAAGGGCACAGGAAGCAGCATAGAAACCAGACCATTTGGAGAGCTATTTGAAGCTAATTATATGTTCATTAGTGTTCACTAGACTCATCATGGTATGCCCCAGAGGAAAATGAAAGATTCACAGAACTTTGGCAGATGTTAAATTTTAATCAGATGGGGTCTAGACTTACACAGTGTGAGCATCCTGAGTTGGAGAGAACAAACTTGGTCTCTTTGGGTTCAGCATAACAGAAAATTTGGGGAAATTACCAGAGGAAATAATTCAGTGATGTTTTCGACGTACATATTTTAAGGACAAGCTTGGTAAAAATATCATCTATTGTCATTGCTCCTGTAAGTATGCATCAGTGGGTGCATGTTATCAACAGTATTCTGCAACACAAACATGCAAAATTCTGCTCAGAAATTAATATGGCAAATCGCTGCATATGTAGTACTTTTTTCCAAAGAGCTTTACAATGTTGCTTTTCATTCACCCATTCACACACGCAAACAATGATGGCAGTGGCTGCCATGCAAGATGGTTCAGTGTCTTGCCCAAGGACACTTTGACACATAGCAAGCAGGGACCAGAAATCGGACCACTGCCTTACCAACTGAGCTACAGCCACCCCTAGGTCTGTACATCTAGCAAGTCTTATATGCATTCTTAACTCCCGCATTTAATGATTATCTCCTATTTTCAGTGATTTTTATTGGAAACATTATTGTGTTATATCTATTTAACAGTTAATTGTGAAGAAAGAAAGAAAGGGCTATTTATTGTATCACCCACATTTACTTTGGTAAAAGGTCTGCACTTATACAGCGCTTTTCCACCTATTGGAACTCAAAGTGATTTACACAGCTTCTTATTCACCCATTCGCACTCACAATCACACACACACTCCACACCGATGGGGGAGCTGCTATGCAGCTGGCCAGCTCTCACCGGGAGCAACTAAGTTGGGGTTCAGTGTCTTGCTCAAGGACACTTCGACATGTGACCGGAAGAGCCGGGGATCGAACCAACAACTGCGAAATTGATGCGCCACAGTCACCCACTTTCCACTATGTTATACTTTTTTAGGAAGCATATTGGTTTGCGAGTCTGGAAAGTGGGAGCAAATGGACATGATTTTATGAATCAAAACTTACAGAACAGCTAATTTAAAACAAAGACTTGACAGCGACTGAAAGCTGACCTAAGCTGTAGATTTAGTATTGATTCTCATTGCGATTAGGAGTATTAATAATCTTTTCGTGTTAATATTTTACCAGTTACATTTACATGTAACTGGTTTTGGTTAAAATATGAATTTTTTAGTATTTAGTATTTTTTATTTTAACCAATTTAGTTTATTGACTAAACCGTGGGTTGTTTTAGAGCACGTTCCTTCCTCTTATGGAACTAAACTACTTCCTCTCTTTCTTTGCCTTGTCTATCTGTTCTGGTTTTCAGCATACATTGAGAATGACAGGTGATTGTGCCCCATTTTGAAGTCAGGATGAGGGCCATTACCCAACTGTCCTTGGGTGGGAGACATCCTTCTCCTATAAGAGCTATGACATGGCCAAGTGAAGGTGATGACGTTATGAATGAGGCTGAATGGCAGCACAAGGTAAGACTGGCCGCTCTGTCACTTGGGCCAAGCAGGGTCTGTGTACAGACAAGTAGACAAGCCTTGGGAATGCAGGCAAGGTTAACCTGAATGATATCTGGAACTGACAGGAAAGTGACCACACTCTGAAATTATTAGATAGATAAATGAGTATTATGAGGATGGTGTAAGTCCCGTATGAACAAACTGTGAAATTCATGCAATGCAGTGTGTACCTATCTAACTCAGTCACAGGTCCAAGATTGTTTCAAATTTCATGCCCAGGTTATCAACTATCACAGATAATTGGCATATGCGGGAGACAGTAAGCAGTGAGATATCCCACAGCAGAAAATCCTATTTTGCTTTGATGCCTCACAGAAAAGTAGATTTTAGTCACAGCCAACCAGCGTTTGATCTGCTGTATCCATTTGTTTCATTGCTCTGTCTGCCAGGGGAGCTTAGATGAGCTAAACCAGTGATGATGCCACAGCAGGCCAGCCCTTTTCACCAGTCTGTCCTGGAGAAACTGCCCAGTGATGGCAGCCATCTGGTCAAGAACAGAGTCATTCAATTCAACAGCCAGTTTAGCCTAAAACTATATATTTAGGTCACATGGCAAAATGAATTAGATGTCAAGAGTCCGCACTCGGTCAAACGTGCAGAGGACAGGCTTTTCCTACTTTCCCATTTCTGTCAGATGTCTTGTAATGGGGTCCTTTGAGGTAGCATTGCAACAGCTGAGCAGCTGTGACATGTTGGGTGTGGTGGTTCGAGGCTTGTCTAAAGCAAAATGGGTAGACAGTGCCTGATTCTCTTTTCAAAGAGCCTGTGGCTGATGTAATTGAAGTGGGCAGAGTGAGGATGGGATGACCCCCCCACCCTCCACCCCACAGATACATACTTATCTCACCAGCTCTTCTTCAGCTTGCTGGCCTAGCAGGCAATAAAGTTGTCAAGTAGTGAGTCTACTAATGGAACACCCAGCTGGCTAGAGACTTCATCACGCTGCGATGAATTATTAAGCTTCCAGCGGGCTCTCCTCAAATTATTTAAAAGCCCGCTTTAGCGTTCAGCTAAAGGAACAAGGCAAGGTCCTAAAGTAGTACTCAGAGTCAAACGTGCCGAGGACATTGTCTTTTAGGTTTCAACAAGTTTCACCAGTCCCCTTTAAGTTCCCAAGTCTGGTAGATAAAATACTTTAAGCAGACCCTCAGTAAAAAATGATCTGAGTAAACCACCGCCAGTACTTTCAGGGTCAGTACTTTCTGAAAAGCTTAGCGATTGTCATTTCAACAAATATCTGTATTTGAAAACAGAAACAAAAAATCAAGGTAAATGAAGCCATATTAGAGACTTACTATTGGCCTGTCCTCTATGTCATTTAAGTGATGTAATATGATAAGGACAGAACCTGATTTGTATCCTTTCATAGCGAAAACATGTCTCTAATGCTGGGTGTGAAGCACGGTTCCAAAACGGTCTTTCAGGGTAGGTGTCCTGGGAAGAATAGCTGATTGGAATTCCATGTCTGTAAACATCACACTCGATCCTCGTCCACTCAGCAAAGAATGGATAAATCACTCCGTCTGGGCCGTCCCTCAGCAGGCCCCAGAAAGCCTTTAATAACAGGCTCAAGCTGCCTGCATTGCCGGGCCCTGATTGTTTTGAATGAAAACAGATGTGGTTGCTTGCTTCATAGTGTATCCTGCACGGCTGAGGTTCTGAACAGACCCCTGTCACAAGGCCCTCACTGCCATGTTGGATTACTAACACATCCGGCGCCGATAGGAAGCCACCTGAAACCCTCCCGACTCCCACCAGCCTCCATTATTCTAGCATCTCCCCATGCTGCACCCAACTACAAAAAAAAATGTATTTCAAACAAGGTGGAAACAGGCTTCCCTCTCCACCCTTGTAAAGCCCACTTCAGAGTCTGGGTGAACACATTCATGCCCTGAGGCCCCGATGAAATAAAAAACCAGCGCCGTGCCCTTTATGTGAGCCAAAAACACTGGCCATGTTTATTACATCTGACCATCTGGGTTTTACACGTGCATGCGGGCTGGAAAGCGCTACACAGCCGTGCACTCACACATACTGTAGGTCAGAGGTTCTGCAGACAGCCAATAGCTTATAATGTCCTTTCAACTTAAATGCCAGTGACACGTGATTGCCATAATTTGCCAGATCGCTTTCATTCTCGGAGCAACAGAGCAGGTACTTTCCCTCTTCTTGCATTTGGAAACATCCTCTATTCTTTTTCAGCCTTTTGGAGATGACAAAATGGTCTCTCAAGGAGAGACAAATGCCTCTGCAGCAGGGGAACAAACCAACAGCATCTCCCACAGGGTCTTCGGTGACTGATATTCTTCACTGATTTGTTTAAACAGTCTCAAATGTCCTCCCCCCCAGCAGTCCACATCCTATCCCAGTCCTTCCCCCATTTGAACATGTGGTGTGTGTCCTGCCAGGACTCTGAGCAGTGGTCGAGTTCCCCTTCAGGTCAGAAGTTTTTAATTAAAGCATGCTGGACCTATATACTAACACTGTCTTCTAAGATGATAGACACAGCTTGCCCTTATCTCCCATCCCCCTGGCACATACAGCATAACCAAACCAACCAGTCTGTAGTTTCCTTTTATTCTCTTCTTGTCTAGTTTGTTTCTCACACCTTGTGTGACTCAGCTCCTAGACTCCAAAGCCAGACTGTCCCACCCAGCTCAGTGTGTTTAGTTAGATCAGGAAGGAAATACAGGCCCAGTGCTAGTGTGAAAGGGTTGTGACCTGAGGGTCAAACTAGAGGTCAGGATGTGGGCAGCATAGGTCTAAAAACACTTTAACATGTCACTCATGGAATGGCATAATGTAGGATGTAAGAGGTTACTGTGGATTAATAGCATTCATTTGGGGTTTTATGAATCATCATACTTTAATTGGTGTTAATGGTCTACTGATAATAATTCACCTCATGGGATGAACGGACTAAAGGGGCTGTTCTAATACAACAAAGGATTTTCTACACACATAACCAAAGCCGTTAGACCTATACTAACAGGTTAGTCTCTCAGGTTCAGAAACACAATCTCACATATGAATATGGCACTTTTTTGGATTCTGATCCAAGGTCCCCGCATTTTTCTTGTGGAATGTGGTACAAAATCTTACAGGGACCTGCAAACCTCTCAAATTATATAATTTAACCTGTGTGTGTTGGCCTACTGCGTGAAATTTGGTCTTGTATGAGGGCTTCATTGTTGGTGATTGACTATAGAAACGTCAAGTTCATCTGTTTTCTTCTTTTACAGTAGCCCTGCTGTCTGCTGCTGTAGACTGTTCCACAATGACCTCTACAGTGTCAGAGAGCAACAAAATGGATGACAGTGGGGCTCGTGCTGTATGAAAACATTGATTGTTGAAGAAAGAGTGCACACACTTATTGATGAACTCGTCAGTGGTCTTCCACAGTAAGTATTCTCTCCTCATTTATTATTTGTCCTGGAGCTCTTTCAAATGACCCACAAGAAAATGGTTTTAACTGTATGATCATCAGAAATGTCTGGCTGTGACACATTGTTGGATGACCTATGTTCTTGACTTAGTGTCATTGGATAAAGTAGAGCACTCTTTTATGCTTCTCGATGTAAAACAATTAAACTGTGACGTAAACAAAATGAAAAAACTATCTATCAACCTATCAAACTGCCCAGTGTGTTGTTTGTTGCTTCTTATTGCTTTTCTTTTCTTTTTCACTTTCCACTTTCCTCTCAGCCGAACAACACAGGTTCAAGATGACTGATCCGCCGGAAATGATCATCTCCAAAGCATTAGCTTGACCAAATCAAACATCTGTTATCCTATCATTAGCAGTGTAACAAAGAACATGAGCACCAAAAAGACATTACAAACTCACTGAATTGGCCTAGAACAGTTCAAGGACTGAATTTTTAACCCTGAGATGTCTACATATCAAATAGGTTCATATACGTCCATGGCCTTGTGTCACAGTCTATGTGATGGAATGATGGTATAGATCTCTCCTAGCGTGCTTATGAATGTCCCACCTGAACCTTACACTGGCAGCAAAATGTTTTCTATATATGAGATGTGACTTTTAGTGTAGACAAATATTCATTTTTTAAGCTACGGACAAAATTAAAAGAGACAGAGTGGCATGAATATTTATTGTGGTTTTCTCTTTATTACTTTATGTCTATTTGAGTGGACCATTTTTCTATTCAAGCGTAATATTTCATTATTGCCTTCTGACAATGTGTGTCATTTTTAACAGATTATGTGCATTAGCATGTGTATGTGTGTGCGTGTGCGTGTGAGTGTGTGTGTGTGTGTTATGCTGGAAAAACAGAAACAGATTGTCATGTTTCACTGATGAGTTTGTTGCCATGAGTGCCATACAGTTAACACGCCTTTCATGACTGTCCTTTGGTTTTGATCTTGTTTGTATGCCAGGGCCAGCTCTGGTTAGAAGTCAAAGGTCTAGGCCTCTGAAACTTCATGTCTTGTTTGTCCCATTCTTACAAACATAATATCCCAGGAACAACATGTGGTAATCTCTTCAACTTTGGCACAATGTCCTGTTGGACTCAAGGATGAAATGATTCGATTTTTAGTGGTTAAAATTCAAAGTCACAGTGACCTCATGTCTGTCTCATTCTCATTTTTCGTGATATCTCAAGAACACCTTGAGGAAATTTCTTTAAATTTCTCACAAACATCCTTTTGGACACAAGGATGAAGTGATTAGATTTCAGTGATTGAAAGTCGAAGCTCATTTTCGTCAATCCGAGATCGCAGGAATGCCTAAAGGGAATTTCACTACATGCGGCACAAATGTCCCCTTGGACTTATGGGTGAACTGATTAAACATGAGTCTGGACAGACTGGACTTGACTGCTTGTTGGGGGCATAGAAATATAAATATTTCCTTCTCATAATTTTCTTGTCATGTTTAGATTTTTTTTTAAATCACAAAATGTGAAGTGCAATGTTTATCATGATTAAATAACTCAACAAATATTATATTGTTTAAAACATAATCACTTCTCAGGCCAGTTTCTCTACTTGTGTGAAACCTTGATAGTATTCATAGTCGTGCTTTTGAACGCTGTCAGGCAAAGCACAGCCATGAAACAATGTGGTGTTAAAGCTACGAAAATACTAAAAGCAACCAGAAAACAAACCCAGAGCTGCAGTGGCATTATCCTGGAAGGTTGCAGCAGCATGAGAAAATCCTGTTTAAGAGTTCAGCTATGTATTGCTCTGTTTCGCATGTTTTGGAACTAAAGAAAGCCAGGATTTCCTAATGCCCAAAATGGAGAGCTCACAACAGATTGATCTCCAACATGGGACTGTCTATTCTTTGGAAGTGAGCTGACCAGAAAAAAAAAGAAGGAAAAAAAAGTTTGGTTACAGAGCTGTCTGAGCCAGACTTCATCTGATCTCCAGGGCAAGTTGCACTTGACAGAGGAAGACGTAAGTCTGTGGAACTGTCTGTCTGACAGAGGTAGCTCACTATGGACCCCTCCTGTCTGGACTTCAGCATGGGTGAGTTATGTTTATGCAATTTATTTATTTTTTTACCTTATGGTGGGCTTTATTTTTTTGTGAATAGCTGAGCTTGTTATGTTTATAAGACTTTCCGTTGTGTTCATTTAGAAATGTTTGGTCATGGCAAATAAGGCAGTATCATCATCATCAAAATGAGAGGAGCCTTTCTAAATGTAGGTAATACAGTATATAGCTCCTCTGAAAGGATTAATTGGGTTGAAGACCTATTTTATCACAATTGCACAGCTTATTAATATAATATATTTATTTGCAAGTAAATAATATACATTGTCTTAGTTCCAAATCTGTTAATGAACTTGCTAAATAATTTCAAGCTGATTATTATTTGCATATTTTGTTAGCCAATAAAAAATAAAATATTTATCTAGTTCATAGTTACAGTAGTCCGATGTTGTAAACATTTACAGCTTCTACAGTTCATGCTCACTGTAATCTCGTTTGTTTGAGAGGGTTCTTGTACCACACTGAGGCTATAACTCTGATTTTAGAAATCTTGTGACAAATATTAAACTCCATTTAGGTTTGTGCACAAGATGTGAATTGACACTTGGCAGGATGGAAAACCCTCAAACCACAAAGAAGCTCTGGTGTGTTTGTCAAGCAGAACTGTAGAAAGAGAGATTAGTGATTTTGCAAGTATGTCTGTGTGTGTCTGTCTGCGTATATGATGCAGTATGTGTGTGTGTGTGTGTGTGTGTGTGTCTATGTTCGTAGAGAGAGCTGGCACATAACCCTGGAATGCAAGCATTTGCTGTTGCAAGAGCAATGGCTATTTAGAAAGAAGGCTGGACTACACCCACCAGCTTTAATGATTGTACTTTAGATTGCTTCATACACTACATATTAAATAACTGGAGACATTTGTACTGTAGGTCAAAGGTATTTTTCTCTTTGCTTTTGACTTGTTTGCAGTAACGTTCATCCACACACTAACGGTATACATGCATACATGTACCCTCAGAAGCCTTTTGTACAGTACATTTTTTGTCCTTCATTTCTATGTTGATCTGTTTTGCCTTTTGCAGGTTTAGTGAGCATTAATGTGCAAAAATACGACAAAGAAAAAGTGATATTGTTATATAATCAGAAGGTTTTTCCCATTGATTAGCCAAAGTTCTCCTTGACTCACATGCTTTGCCCAATGTTCAACTCAAACTTTGTGAAAAGAATCAATAATGGTAATGGCTCAATGCAGCTCTGGTGGTCCTTGCAAAAAACAAAAAACAACATTTTAAAATAGAAACATTGTTTTAGTACTGATATGGTGCAAACCAATCTCACATCAAAATGCTACCAGCTATGCTGGTCAACAACATAAACACACTAGTCTCACAATATGGGCGGAAAGATTGTGAAATAACAACTTTTTTTTTTAATGGCCTGTGCCCACATCATGTGACTGTGGTTTCTGGCAGCGACACAAAAGAAAATAGATTTTAACAATTTTCATTGGGAAAACTATGTGATAAAAGTAAAAATGTTTGTTATACATAATAGTTTAAAGTGCAGTTTGTAGAGTACTTTTACATTTATACGGCTAAACAAAAATGGGTAACATTACTTACATTTTTAAAATCTTTATGTGACACATGAATGACTTGAAAAACCCAGGGGGCTCCAGTACCTGCTCGCTGCTATGGAAACAATGGTAACTTTTAATTATCCCCTAAAACTGATGGACACTTTCTCAGAAATGAAGTTAAAATCATTAAACCTGTCGATTATTTAATAAACCTATTGCATAGTCACATTTTTTTAAGAAGTTCTCCTTTTTTTATAGTATAGTATTAATGGTACAAGCAACCAAAATATGTTGCAGTCCACGATTTCTTTGGAATAATTTGAAATAATTAACTAATAAGGAATGAAAAAATGAAAATTATGAAATTATTATAAACCTATTAATATTGGTGAATAGTGAATATTTCTCATTTCAAATGTTATCAAAATGCATTTTGACGCTGAAACTATCTCAAAATATTACTTCAGGTGGGAGCAATGTGCATAGCATCCACCAGAGCAATGGAAAAGCCACATAGTCTTTCTACAGTCTTATGGCAAAATGTTCATGATACCTAACAAAATCAACATCCTATACATTCACAAAGCAAAGATTATGAAAAGTGCCAACCCGTTCTCATCCCACAGCGTCAGATATTGAGGCTTTCTAAGGCGTCAAATCGTGCCGCATTGTACGTCCTTTGGCATGTCATATTGAAGCCAAAGGTACCGTTTGGCACCACTATTTGACGCGTTGCATCCAGTATTGATGCTGCAGGTGCATTAGTATCTGACCCACCTTTTGATGCCACAGGAACAACTTTATAGGGAAAACAACTTCAGGGTAACATTACCTTAACAACGATGGTTAGGGTTCGGCACAAAAACTTAAAAAATTACATTAAAACAAAACGTTAGCGTGACTCGTAAACACATCACACGTACTTTCATAATATAGACATTACTGTCAGATGCTCCAGAAGACTCACTATTTGACACCATTATCCATGTTCACCACAATGTGTTACAATAATAATTAAAGTGCACCACATCTCACACTAGAGTCAAACCCCAGTCTCCTCTGGAAAAGTCCTGTCTACCTCATGCTTTAGGCATCAGAAATTGAAATGCTGGGGTTCTAAGTTATAGTACAGTCAAAGTATAGGCAACAAAAAACATCTCACTATCTTGTGAGACTAGAATGTTTTGTGTTGGGGAACAATGTAGCTATTGCACATTTTGTTATGAGACTTGGTTGTATGGTGAGCTAGTCCTAGGTTTTATTAACTTAATAATAATTAGAAATAAACTTTCCATTTGCATTGTTTGTTTGATTTTACAGAATTTGAGATTTTATGTCCACAAAATTGGTAACAGAAAATTGGTAAGGCACTGTAATGTGGTTTGCGTGTGTGTGTGTGCGTGTGTGTGTGAGTAGAACTATGCTAAAGACAGCCTTTGCCTAAGTTAAGCTTCATTTCAGAACTGTGTGGAAAGCTTTAAGTGTTCAAGTTCCAAGCCATAAATCATATTCTCTGCTAGAGTTGCTGCAAGAACTTGTAACATTTGCTAAAATATCCCTGATTGCAACTTAAGCTGATGAGAGAAGCTAAATACTCAGTCTACTGTATGTGGTGTCATATCTGGAAGGCATTATTATATTCTGAGGTGGGAATGTGTGGAAGAACTTCATCAGACTCCACACTAGACTGTTAAAAAAATGCTTAATTTAAAAACCCATATACTGTGGCAACCATGCTGTCAAAGGACAAAAAAAGAAATGGCTGCATGCTGTCACTAAAATGACAAATTTGCTCTTTGCATTTGCTCCCTTTCTTTCTTTTTGGATTTTCCGGTTAAGATGTGAGAGAAAGGAGTGTGTTGCACTAACACACCCTGTCAGGAGGCTGTAAGGTATTGATCGCAGGAGTGTATGACGATGATGGGCTTTGACAGCCTGCTGCGTGGACCTGGGCTGAGTCAGACAGGAGCTTGCTCCGTCTTCCGCCTGCAAGGGCCCAGGGTCACGTAGGCAAACGTCTGCACCCTTCTGTAGCGCATGACTACCCTCAGACAGGGGTTGAGAGGCTGCAACGACATGAGAGCATAGGAGAAAAATGAGGCTCCAATGTTTAACATTTAGATAAGAGCATGAGCTAAACGTCGACTTAACATGGCTCAGTCTCTGTTTTTAATCATCCAGTTACAGAAATTTGTGATGAATTTTTGTTTCTCATCCCTGCCTAACATACTGTATCTTGGATTCTGAGATATTCTTCGTGCTTTACAACAGTACTTTTATACAGAGAATTCATATGTTTGTTCCCTGTTGTCCTCTAACTTAAATTCAGTGGCAGATCCTGAGCTTTTACATTTGGGTAGCACCCATCTGACCAGGATATTAGTACATGTGACTACATGTGACAATAGGTAACCCAAAATCTTGTGCTGTCTAAGGGCCATTGGGCAATTCAGACATTGGCCCTGTGTGTGTGTGTGTGTTTGTGTGTGTGTGTGTGTGTGTGTGTGTGTGTGTTTGTGGGGGAGCGGGGGGTCAATTTAGTCAATTCTTCCTCATTATTAGGCATCACAATGTTTGTCAGGTGACATAATATCAGGTGATATCAATCATGTGTATAAAAGTGTTATGGTCACAATAACAACAGGAAGTCTCAGGACAGGAAGACTTCTGCTTTGGATACCTTCTTCTTTTCCTTTGGGCTGTTCCCTTTCAGGGGTCACCACAGCGAAGCATGTGCCTCCACTGCTTTGCATACCCAGTAACATAAATACATATATAATGTTTTTGGGGCGGGGGTGGGGGGCATTCTGATGCCAATACAAGCAACATACTGAAGTGCATTGTAAGAAGAGGTGGTTCCAAAATTTGGCCATCTCATTAATTTAAAATAGTGTGGCCAAAACATTACAACCTGCTCTTCTTATAATGTACAGTTCGACTGCATTTCCTCATTAATGACCTACTATGACCTCAATAATAATTGCATAGTAGAATCACATTTACATTACATTTAGTCATTAAGCAGACGCTTTTATCCAAATCGAAAGTGAGGTACAAGGCAAGCAAAGAAAACATCAAAGTCCTATCAGAAAAGTGTTCACATTTCATGAGATGCAAGTGCAAGTAGATACCGGTAACCCCATTAACAGAGCATTGCAGTAATCAAAACTAGATATGACCAGCGCCTGTACAATGAGTTGGGATGTATATTCCTTGGTGTAGGGTCTTATCTTTCTAATGTTGTAGAGGGCAAATCTGCATGCTGCAGAGACTGAGGAGATGTGGTCCCTAAAGCTCAATTGGTTGTGGATGATGACCCCCAGATTTCTGACCGAGTGGGACAATTACTGTAGATCCAATGTTGATGCTGATGTTGTGTTGTGTCGGAGCTCTGGCTGGGAAGACAAGGACTTCGGTTTTGGAGAGGTTGAGCTGAACAAGTCTCTCTCTCATTATAATAATTTTCACCTTTCTAACAGTTTCAACCTAAAAACTGAGGAATTGTCTTGTCCAACCAAAATTTAGAGCTTCAATTATCACAATGATATACAGTTAGAAAAAAAGTTGTGAAAGTCTGCTGTGAAAGTCCATCATAGCTTTAAGTTGTAGTGCATGATGTTGTCTTTTATTTAATTGATGTATATTTAATTGTTAGCTATGTGGGAATAAGGAGAATGCAGCCAAAATAACTACATTTACCCGGCCTTTGCCTTTGTAAACATTTGTGATGGTTTTTCAGAAACATCAAGAGCTTTTGGTTTCTGGGAAAAGTACTGTATGATGAACCTGCTTGTGAGTGGACCTTAATAGCTTCTGACTGTAGCAAATGGTTAGAAGGTTTTTATGGGCTTTAATGGTAATTGGAGAAAACACTACTCTTATATGTATAGACAGCAGAAGACCGAATCTCGACCAATCTGCCCCAGTGCGGTGTTTTTCATGAAGACACTAAGATGCTTTGACCATCCGCATTGTTTTACTTTAGGCATCTGATGCTCTGTCCTAAATATAGGAAAACATAAAGATTTGTTTATTAGCATGATGATAATAACATTATTGTGAAAAAATAATCAGAAGATGAAATGGTAAACAACAGAATTATCTATTGTCTGTTGTGCGGCAGGGAGAAATTCTGTGATTTTGGCTTCAATTGTTCATTTTGATAAGCCTTGTAAATTTGTGGGCAAGTTCTTATACCTAATTTTCTGGTTTTGCTTTACAGAAAGAATATTTCATTCCATTTCCTGTAATATCCCCTCTGGGTTTCACAATGGACCACAGTGTGTTTTACAGTAAAAGAAAGTTGCTCATGCTCAGTTCTGCTTTTTCTTTTGTTTCTGTTTTGAGCAAAAGAAATATTAGTCACACCTTCGCATTTGGAGTTTTAGGAGACAGAGCAAATTAACAAATAACAATACGTAAAAATTGAAAATGCTTTCAGACTGTATACCTTGCTGTTACCTAATTTTAAGTGAATTCAGAAATATATTCATATCAAACACCTATGCATGATTTCCTTTACAGCTTCGCAGGAAGCAGTGTGACCTTTTGTTAAGTGAAATGGAAAATAACAGTATAAAGTGTTGACTTTCCTGCCTCATGCTGTGCGTTATACATATTCTGTATTTTCCTATTAAGTTTATCTGACAGAAGTTTCCCTGCATAAAAATACTGTCACTCATAAGAAAAAACCTTAAATCACATTCAACATTTTCCAGGGTTTTGCAGAGTCTTTCAGTAACTTCATTCTGTATGGTGACATCGTTGATCTACATATAGAATATAATTTAAAAAAAAATAAATACAAGCTTGAAATAAAGGCACAGCAAAGCTGTCACACAAGAACCTTAGCTGAAATGATGATCAGTGTACATTTCGGCCTTCCAGAAAAGCTTTTCCACCATGGACCGAATCATGCCAATGTATTATTTCTTAAAAAGAAGCCTGCTGCCATGGATATTAGCTTTCTGGATAGGTGTTCCGCTTAAAATTGATCTTTCTACTGAGCAATTTATGTAGATATAAATGGAAAGCAAACCTCCTGGCGTTGGCAGCTCAGCACAAGCCAACAGTGAGTGATCTCAAAATGTGTACAATCCAAGGCTCAAACTAATGAGCTGGACTGAATGAATGCTTTCATCAAATCCATTTTAAACACTGTAAGCAGTGTTTCAACCTGTAGGAGTCACTCAGCAAGAGTGACTCTGTAATGATATCCAAATGTGTTGAGTGTGATTACCTTGTAGCCTCAGTCTACCTCACTCCCCCACCCCTTTCTTTTAGCCCAACCACGTCTCACAGGAAATTTGTACTTCATTCTCCTACGATAAATGCAATTTATGACAGTAGAGGAACGGAAATCCTCTTCAACACCTTCAAAATCAAAAACAAAAGCAAAATCTAAAAACCTTTTCAGCTTCATTTGATGAAAGTATCAGATAAAGCTAATATTTAGATGTTAGCCTGGTTTTTAGGTTTTAAAACATTTTAAATCATTTATTTTAAATATGCCAACCTAAGTGTATCCTTTATCCAGTGTGTGCCCCAAATTCTTAGATCCACTTGAATATTAATACATACTGTACAGTACATAACCAAAATTGTGAGTGTCCTACTCACAAAGGCACTGGCTTCAGTAAAAAGCAAATTTTGCTGCTCCTGATTTCAGGGTGGCTAACTAATTATTCACTTGTCCATGCTTGGTTTCACTTGGGCTCACTGAGCTTTAAGGGATACCATTTCTGCCTCTGCAGAACTTGTGCTTCGTCCACATATCTGTTGCATGAACATGTTTGTCCTCTCGAGGTGTTTAGTACCACTGTCGAACCTGGCTAATGTAAATTACAGCTTGAATTGAGGACATATACTTTGTGCATAACACATTAAAGACACAATATATAACACACCTGGCAGTTCACAGAACTTTATGTTAATATTCTTACAAGACATATACAAGATAGTGGCATGTAAAAGAGCGATAACTATGAATTTTAAATGTTGGATTTCAAATCAATCTTTGCTGTTGTGACAACACAATTGTTATATCTTAGTTTTTCCACAAAGGGAAGCTAAACCAATTCTGTTAAAATATTTCATTTGAAAAAGATCTTTTATAAAAACTACATTTTTCTTTGTAACAAACTTTCTGTCATGTAACAGAAGCTACATGTAAGAAGCCTACACTATTTTGATGTTTTGTTGATGTGTGTTTTCTCTGCTTTTGTCGTTTTATCAAAGAACTATTGCATACACTGCAGTACATGGTGAGTGGTGAGTTTACTGTAACACTTTGTTAAAAAAGATTCATCCAGCAAGGGATAACTCTTCAAGAAAGGACTGTTGAATGATTCAGCACGCACAGTGAAATGGTTGCATGCCATGAGGGTTTATGTTTATGTGCCATTCTTGTTATTATTTGTTGTTACTACAATGCAGTTATGGCCACAAGCAATGATTACTGTTTATTTATATCTGATGTGTATTTTTATTAGCCACTGATTATTTACTTTTTAACATGTCAGAAAACAAAAGTTTTCACATGTCACTCTATCATTTGTACCTAATGATAGCTAAAGTGAAGGGCTGCATTCATATAGTCCTTTTCTACCTATTGGTACTTAAAGTACTTTCCAGTGCTTCTCATTCACCCATAAAGCAGTAAATCATTTATCTTTAATCCTTTAAAAACCTTTGACGAGATGGTATTGATCGATGTGCCATCACAGCTTCGACAAAACATATTGGATCTCTCTGTGTTGAAAGTACCACCTCAAGGCCGGAAGACTCATGCTGATGCTGCAAGTGATTAAAAGCAACCGTGACAAGTTGAGCAAAGGAAAAAGAATATAATTTCAAACTGACAGAAATCAATAGAAATAATGGACATAAACAGAAGTGAAGGACAGGCAGTACATCCTGTCAATCAGCTTGATGAGGGGGTTGTTTATTACCTGGTTTGTTGTGTCCATCTTTTAGTATTTTCTATTCGAATGGTGATGAATATTGCATTTTAGAAAAATACACCATGTCCTTGGATTCTTGAATGCCATATCTAGCCAGCTGGCAACTATGATTACTGCTTAAAAAATTGCCTCAGTTCTATATCCCTTTGCAACAATAGACATAGATCAGGGTCATTAACATAGACTTTGTCCTGGCAGCCACTAACCCAGTATGTCTAAATAGATTTTCTGCAGGAACAATGGCTCCTTGCCTCCAGCAACATACAACGCTTCAGTGGAAATTCAAAAATTATGCTCTTAATCAAGGATGATACATATCTTTTAATGACAAAACCCAAAGGGTGTGAAAAAGATTTTGCTCATTTATCTTCCAGTTTCCTCTGCAAAATGCAGTAAGGGTGGAGAGCTGTAAACCTTGATGAGAGGGAGAGAAAGAGAGTAGGAACAACTTGATCAAGTCCCATAGAGATTTACAGTATTCCCACAGAGCCAGAGAGCAATTAGTCACTGCTGCCTAATGACTACAAGTCCCACGTGGCATGCCCCAGCTGCCGCTATGCCACTGATCCAATCTTTATTTGATTTCATATCCCGACACATAGATGAAGATTGAAAAATCACAGACCATAGAAAGATGGGGAACTTTCCAAGGGAGTAATATGTGGCAGCGTGAGAAGAAGAGAGGCAAGAATTAGAAGTTTTTGTTTTTGTCTCATTGCAGTTTTGCAGGAATTAGATTAAAAGTGGAATCTATACCATAAATGAACAGAATACTTTAGCTATACTTTACTGTGAAAAATAAACCTCTTGTTTGCTTTTGTACCTTCACAGTCCTGGAACTGTAAAGGGGAAATAAAGTGACTCATGCTGAGACTCTTTAGATCTTGCACATGTAAAGCAAAAAAAAAAAAGGGAATTAGCGAAATGAAAGGGCTGATATTTGCAACTCTTCACATCTGAAATTCCCACAAGACCTTTGCTCCACTGTCAGAAGGGAGAGATGGAAGAATTCATTATTTTGTTTCTGACACACCTCTAATGTCTGCCGTTGTGAAATTAGATATAGCAAATAGGTTGTAGGGAGCATGTGTGCCTCTACCTCTACCTGGTGTGTGTTACTAAAGATTACCCTGTTAATGTGGATGTTTTGATGATATTTCATCTAGTATTTCTGGAATGGCAATGCATTTTGGGAGGAATAGATACTAATGGAGCACTGAAATGAGAGGTGTATTTATGTAGAGTTTAAATATGCACAATCTTTCATCAACATGAAGGACATTAAACAGATTATTTATATTCCTCCTGAATCCTTAACTACTTCTTTTCCTTTCAGCTGTTCCCTTTCCAGCGTCGCTAGAGCGAATCATGTGCCTCCATCTAACCATATATTCTGCATCCTTTTCTCTCACACTAACTAACTTCATGTCCCCTCTCACTACACACATAAATCTCCTCTCCCGAAGAGAACTGCATCTGTTGGACTCTTTCTAGGCATGAAACCATATTGCTGCTCACAAATGCTCACCTCTGTCCTTTCCTTAGCTTCTGCTACTCTTCCCCACAACTTTATTTTTTTGGCTCATCAGCTTTATTCTGCACATCTCCCTTGTTCTTAAAAATTGACACCAGTACACTTCCTGTACTACATGTCTCCCTGATCACATTAGCTCTAGTAGTCCAGTCATCTGGAAGCACCTCCTGACCTCCCAGAGTCTGTCTCAGCTCCTCCCTGAAAACTACACGACATTCTTCCTTTCTCAACTTCCACCACTTCGTCCTCTGCTCTAACTTAGTCATCTTCATCTTCCTCACCAGCAGAGTCATTTTACACACCACCATCCTGTGTTGTCTGGCTACACTCTCCCCAACCAATACTTGGTTGTACTATGGTTCTCTTGATCTCTTTGTCAAATGTAGGAAGTAATGTGTAGTTAGGTGGGAAATAAGGGAGTATGGTTTGAAGTGATTAATAACAAGTTCAATGTTCATGCAGGGTATTAAAGGTCATGTCTGGTCACAGGCCTGCAGTTAACACTTAATTTTTAATAAATCAATGCCAATGTAGCCATTATGTTTCCATAACTAAATCTTAATCACAGATAATTTACCAAAATCTTTTCTAAATGTAATTATAGTGTAGGTGCCCAGAGAAAATACAAATTGTAAAAACTTTACAAAAGTTGGCAAGGACAGAAAAAACTAAGTACGTGATCATAATCAAGGGTTTTGCAAAATAAGTATATTTGCTTTCTCTCAGTTTACATGTACATATGGATGCATTCAAATTACTGAATCCTTCTTTTTAATTTATATCCCTTAAGAAACCACTATCACAACCCTTGTTTGCCTGATCCTCTGCAAAAAGAGCAAACTGAAGGACACATGAGCAGCACTACAGTGATCTAACCCCCAGTGCTCTCAGGTGATCTGCCTGCGTGGCACCTTTTACTAGCTGTGCAGCTGCCATGGGAGGTTTCAGCCATCTTTAAAGTCCACTTTATAGGCTATAGTTGCAGGCTGCAAGGTCTGAGGTGGCTGCTGAAAGAACTCTTGGGTTAGGGTGAGGAGGCGCTGTAGACCTCCTGCTGTGAGTTCAAAGAGAGGTCCCCAACAGCTGTGGCTCTCAAGGGAGGTTCAGAGGGCAGTGAGTAGTTGTTGGTAGTTGGGGGGAGGGGGTTAGGGTTAGGGTCACATGGCAACTCAATCTCACCTCAAAAACCAAGTTGCTGTGTTTGTCTTGATTTCCACATTTTTGAGAGAAACATACACTCCTTAGATTTCATCACATGGGGAATACAGTTAGGCCGTGTCATGCTTTTTTTATCAGCAAGCAATGAATTTACTCCACTACAGTGTCTGCTTTATGAAGACTTTGCATACACATATGGTTTTTTACAACTATATACCATAAAGGTTCGATGCCCACACTTCTTTGGCACAAACTTGAATGACTGTCAAACTCCTTGCACTGTCTGCAAGTGCTTTATTGATGAGAAAACCATAAAGTCAAACTTACACAGAAGCCAGATTGTGCAGTTTTATATATATATATATATATATATATAAAACTTAAATTGAAAAGTCAGTGTTTTGCAAACTATACCATTATTCTAATACTTTGTTTGTGCATTGTGTATGTAGTCATTGTGGCATTATATCCACAATACTTGCCAATGTTCTTCTCAATATTGCTATATCGAGCTTCAGCAGACTATTTTTCTTTTGCTGCCCTGTGGCTCAAGCTAAACAATTTTTATTTTACAGAAACTTTTAGTGAGTTTTACTTGCATTTGGAAGAACTGGAGCCTGCTGGCGAAAGTCATGTGTGTGTGCTGGGATGTAGTGGGATAGCTCTCCCCTGAAATCCAACCAACCTTTCACCATTCTGCAGTGTGTTTTACAGCAGACTGTTTTATTTGGATTCTGTTGTCAGCTGCAGAAACTCTTAGTAAACGTGAGAAAGCTTTAGAGCGAAGCATACTGAAAGGAACAAGGTGTATGTATGTAGACAGGTGACAAATTAAAGGAAAAGTCTGTATACATGAGTGGCAAATCATAAAGCGAATGAAATCATATACTATAACCTTCACACTTAACAGACAAAACTGGCAAAAACTAGGCCACTCTGCCTTGCTAAGATTTAATTGTAGGCTGATTTTTTCTTTAGCGTCTCCATCTAAGAGCGGGATTATGTGTAAGGTTAGCTACCAAGATTATAGTTCCATTTCCCATTTTCCAGCTGTACAGAACAAGCCATTGTTCAGCTGTTGGCACACAAGATCCCAAGCTTACATCCAGGTAAACACACCTGCCCTGATTGTGGTTAGATCTCAGTGTTTGCTGTTGAGAACTTAAAACATATTGTCTATTGTTACTTAGCGCAATGTAGCAAAGGCTCTAACAAGAAGGACAAGTAAAAAGTAGTTTAATTTTTAAAACTGTAAATCATCAAATGTTAAGGACTGTGTTTCTGAAATGGGGAGTACTGTAGAGTGTAGGTAATATTATATTTATTATAACAAAAAAATAAAATACCAGTCATGCATAATTTCTAAAATACTGTAAAATATCTATCAGATGTTTAAAAAAAAGTAAATGTAAGTTTGTCAAACCACATTTTACATTAAATATTCTTATGCTCAATCCAATTGTTAACTGCCATAAATTGTGAAAGCAACAAATGCAATCCAGACAGACAAAAAAGAAAACATAGCATGAAGAATGAAATGAAAAAATGAAATTGAAAATAATACCATCTGGCAGGATATTGGTTTGCCAAAAACTTAATCACAGATTGTAAACACTTAAAATGCAGCAATTAATCAAATTTGTTTTTAGCTTTCAGGTACTTGACAGAAAAAAAAAACGTCCAAGTAGTAAATAATTTAAAAAGTCAGTTTTATTGAGTCACCTAGATTATGTAGCACATTGAATAAATGGTTTCACAAGTTTCACATATAGAGTATCACAGGTAATTATGACAACAAAATATACAACAGGATGCAAATGGATCACCAATAATGGCTGTTTTTTTCTTTTAGTAGATCCTTAACCTATATAAAGTTTGCTTTTTCTTTACTTAAATAACAATTGGGGCAAAAAAAAAACATTTCTACTCTCACTTACAGTATTGGCCACCTTAAGGTGTCTCTGTTAGTCACTGAGGGAACGCCAAAGTTAGGTACTGACCAAATCTATCTTCTTGTGCTTAAACATGTAGGTTTTATTACTAGGTGGCATCCACATGTAAATGCTAAGTGATAATTTGTTGAAAAAATTAAGTACTAATCAGTAAAATCTGGTTGTGGTTACAGCAAAGATTAACCTAAAACTAACAGTTAATTATTTGCATTAATGTGACTTCATTTCAGCATTAATATGGAGACAAACGTAATATTTAAAAAATAGTAAATAAAATATTGGTACCAATAAAAAAGTAAAGAATCTGCATTAGATAGAACAACTGGTTTATTTTAACTACTGTAGATTTATTAGTTTTTTTATTTCTTTAATATATCAACAATATAGTAGGGGTGGGCAGTGGCTCAATTGGTAGAGTGGCCACCTACCGACCATAGGGTTGGAGGTTCACACTGCACTCTTCCCGACTGCACGTCGAAGTGTCCCTGGGCAAGACACTGGAACCCCAACAGCCCCTCATCCTCAACCGTGCAGTGCCGGTCCCAAGCCGCGTAGAAATTGGGGAAGGTTGCGTCAGAAAAGGGGATCCAGCCTAAAAACTATGCCAGTGTGTGTGTGTGTGTGTGTGTGTGTGTGTTTATATACTTATATATGTGTATATATATATATATATATATATATATATATATATATATATATATATATATATATATATATATATAACAGCATGGTAGGGCCAATACGAACATGTTAGAATAAATTATTAAATGCTTCCCAGACACTGAAATAATTCCAATCCCTAATTACACTTCTCACAGAGCCCACAATATAAATACACTTTAGTGTAAGGAGCCCTTTAATGAGTGTGTTTCCTGAGCTTTGATCACTGAATGATCCAATAGCATGTCTTCAGATAAGTTAAAACTGTAGTACACATGTATCTGACTTTTCAATCACCCTTCCTATCATTGTCTCACCTAGTTAGAATGTTCCAGTCACATGATACTGTATAAATATTTGTCCAACATAACTGCAGGCCCATTCAGCTGATCCTGTGGAGGAGCTCCGGCACAATGGCCCCTTATCCCAACCAAGTAACTCTACACTCACCTCCCTGGTCATCATTGATGGGCTAGTAAGTGTAACAGTTACAAACCAATTACTCTACCATTAATGTTAGATGAGCCGCTCTACAAGTACAGCTCGAGGCTTATCAGCTTTCCTCTGTTACGTGCCGTTTTACTTTCACTAAATTGCACACCTTCTTTAGCTTGGTTTCAGTCTTTAATAAGTGGGAGGTGAGAATGACAGCTGGCAGTCTTAGCCCTGTATCAAAAAAACATTCTGTCAGTTCAAGAGGTAAAAAAGTCAAGAGGTGAGTAACATGTCCCCTCTGTGACTCTGGGAAATCTGGTGACCCAGTAAAATGATAGCACACCAGCATGGAGGAAGAACAGGGAGGGGGGGAAGGGAACAGTAGAGAGGTGAAGGGATCGAATGAGTTGTGCTGCCACCTCCACATGTGGTTTCACTGGCAAACCGTAGCAGTGTGTCTCCAGGTCAAGGAAAGGTAGACTATTTAAATGACACACTTATGCACGAATAGCAATTTTTTCCCCCGTGTGTCTTTGAAATGTTCCAGACAGGTGGCTTGTTTGTGCAGAGAAGGGAGAGGAAAGACAGTTCGCAGATTAGGTCGACACCTTTCACATCTCTATCAGCAGCATCTGGTGGGAGACGTCTTTTAGCACACTTTTAACAAAAACAGTTATGCTACTTGATAGGAAGCTAGATTGCACATTGTATATATTTAAATCCTTAACATATACTGTATATTTTACCATTTTTAGGTAAAACTGACACTTTCTTTTCCAACTTTATTTTGACTTTATATTAATTTGAGTTAACTTTGCCAGCAACGTTTCACAGCAAAAGCATGATTGCATTCCGATGATTATTGCCTTCATCTAAAGTATAATTTTCTAGTCACTGGAAACACGTCTAAACTTTTTAAAGTTTGTTTCTATATGGTGCTTTCGTTATTTCCACACTATATCGTAATAAAATTGTCAAAAGCAGTTGCCTTGTAGTATAGGTGAAAATAAAAATTAAAAAGATAAATACTGAGACCTAGGTGTTTTCTGCTGGCAATTACAGTTTGCGAAGACAACCATGTGTCTTTAAACATCTGCTTTTCACAGGCTAAGAAAAAAAAACACCCCCCTTTCAGGTTGGTCACAGTGCATTTTTCAAATAATTAAAAAAGAATGTGAATAAAATTAGTTTGAACTTGAAATTGAAAGTTGCAGTAAATGCAGTAAGTAAACCTTTGTTTATGAGTATTTGGCTATTAACCAAACTATTTGACAAATATAATTTTTTGGCCTAAAACTTTAAAACTTGACTAAATAAAAAGTAAAGCTTAACAAAAGTTATTACGACTTTGCTAATTATTAGAATGCTTTTAAGAACTTTCAAATCACATTCCAAACAGTTGACTAAACTAATAAACTTGTGGTGCCACTAAAAGAATAATCAAGAGATCAGCTTCACAGTCATTTTTTATTTATTATGTTATTCTGAATTAAACATACAGATTTAAAGTATATTTTTTTTAAAGAAAATAAAAGCAGTGACAATAAACTAACTTTTCAATTTCCTAACACTTGTTAAAACACACACTTACACAAACATGTGAAGCACATGCACCGACAAGTTTGCAGTGGAGCATGTCCTTAAGAATATGATAAAAAGGAAGCAGGCATTTCCTCCTCGAGAGGGATGTTTTCCGTTGCACGTCCTGTCTGATTAGTGGGACCATCGCCTCTTCCCCTGAAGAGCAGCACTAGACGATACTTTTAACACACATATACAGAACAGGTTACATGTTATACAACATGTTGTAAAAAATGCTCCCCGTTGCATTGAGGTGAAAAGTGTCCATAATTCATAAGTCTGCTGAAGCTTACAGTCTACCATGAAACTGACAAGTCTTTACAGTTTATTACAGTTTACACTTTTGACCCTCCTGCTTCAGCTCTGGTAACTTAGCGCATGCTCTATTTAAAATGGCTGTTTGTTTTTTCAGAGGTACATGTATTGTACATAAACGATATCCATTCGCAAATGCTAGTCTCAGCAACTTAATTGGATAACGTTCCACAAAGCAGAAAAACACGCCAAACCGCTACAGACTTCCGTGAAACTAATCATTGGAGTTAAAATTGTTACACCATGAATCATGTCCTTGACTGCAGAGGAACTCGAGAGAGAGATGCTCAATTGTGGGAAATCAGAAGTCCTCCTTGTCTCCTCTGGAGTCTGTCTGGGTGCTGGTGCATTATTTGAGTGTCCAGTGAAAGTGGGGGGAGACTGGCTAGCTGAAGTTTATGGAGATTTATGGCTCCTTCCCCAGGCCCTAATTGCCTCCTCCTCTGTGGGTAGTCCTGGGAGGCCCATGGTGAGCACCAACAGGCACCGGGACTCCTGCAGGTGGGCCCGCCAAGACGCAGTTTACTGAGATTCGTTATGGAGACAAATGGTGTCATGGAGCACTTACAAAACCAGATGACAAACAAAGACGAGGAAGAGAAAAGCAGGGAGACAGAGAACTGGACAGTGAAAGGGCTCAGGACTTCAACTTGGCCTTCAGAGTCGCAAGAGTTATGGGAGCCTTGACTTTTACTGGTGCCAATTAAATATGTATTATTGTGGAGTGCTGTGAAAAAGAACAGTTGGACTTTTTTTCCAATTAATTAAATAATTTATTTAGTCTTTCATTTATTTACAATTGTTCAAGCAGGTAGTAAAGCGCAATCAAAAGCATTCAAATAGAAATACATACCATGCAAATAAAAACATACTGTAGGTTGGGAATGAACAAATGAGGATTGAAAAAAATGGACAAGTATTTGTGTATTTGAAAAACCATTAAATAAATTGAGGAGGAAGGGTTGGAAAAAAGTCAACTTAGGGAACTTCGGTAACATCAAAACTTGACCTGACTTGTTTACTAAATAAGTTATTCATAAAAAGTTGATAATGTAGCAAACATACACACGGCATTTTTTAAAATCTTTTTTTCTTTCTTATACCAAGGACGACACAGTCAGTGCCTCGGTTGGTTTTAAAATCATCTTCAGCTGACTTGTTTATTGACGTCCTTGCCTCATGGTTGGGGTACGCTTTATAGGTTAAATCAATATGATGAGATGAGTCAATTCCAAATACACAACTTTGATGCACATGCTGCCTTCAATAGATTTCTTTTCCTTTTTTTTTATGTAGCCTGTCTGTGTTACATCTTACTCAGTCTTACAACATACTGTTGGTATAGCTGCCTTAAATACAAACACAAACACAAATCGTACTTGAAAACTGATATTCCTTTCTAATATCGTTTCATTTTTAAAAATTGTACACTTCCAAAGAAGTAAAACTCAGCATTTCATAAGAAAAATGACAATTTAGAGATTTCAAAAGAGAATCCTACAAGCCTTCAGATTTTATCAATCTCAGCATCAAGTTAGCTTTTATTGTTCATCAAAAACCATATAAATGGGAGATACATAGCAGAAACAATTGTGTTTAGTCCTAGCTACAAATACATTATAAGCTAGTAAGAAAGAAAAGACATTATGTACAATAAACAATAATATAACATGTATAACAATAACATGTTTGAGACTAAAGTAGTAGATTAGTAGTAGAATAGATACTGTAGTTATAGTGAAAGTAGTGCCAGGTAGTGTCATAGTTTTATTTATATAATCTAGCTGTGTTCATACAGTATGTGTGTATGGCAACAGATACAAGAAAAAAGCTTTTTTGGATCAAGTGTGCATCACATGATCAAATGTGCAAGTGCAAGACCACTGCAGGAACAGGGTGCTGATCCTGAGAGCTAAGTTAGGAACCTCTATTAGTGCATTTTGTTTTCAGTACTACCTTAACAGTAATAAGCTTTCAATACCATTTTTTCTTATTACTTGGAAACTCACAGAGGAGAAAAAAAAACCTCTCAGGTGGAGGGTAGTGTGGGGTGTCAGGTCCATTGGAAATGACAGGCTCATGTTTATTGCAAGGGAACACGTCTTGAGTGACTTGGTGATGAGCTTCATGGCAGAGAGGCAGTAAGTGCACTAATGAGTCTGACCACTGAACACCACTGCACTGAATTTATATATATATATATATATATATATATATATATATATATATATATATATATATATATAAAAACCACACCACACCAAATCCTCCCTGTTTCCTGTTGAACTGAGGCTGCACACTGGCCTCACAATGATGCCATAAGAAAGGGAGAGGGAGGAAAATATAGTTGTCTAATATCATTGCCATTTTTGTTTACTGAGATGAAGCGACAAGGCCAAGAGGTACAATACAGTCCATGTGTAAATGCCACAACTTAAATAAATGTGTATCTGTCACCTTCACCTTCCAAAAGCTAATTTAACAGACCAAAGTCAAGTTTTTAAATGTGATGTCAGCTTCAGCTAGCAACAAAAAGAAATTAAATCTCCCTTAATTTTAGGATTATCAACCTTGCTTTATTTTAGTGATTGCCATCATTATCATTATTATTTTCAGTCGGCTTTATTCTGCCACCCACCTGTCCATTAAAGCTTCAGCTCTACAGGAAAAAAAAGTTTGGGTTTTTTTTTGCATTGCAGAATTTAACAGATTAGTCATTAGAAGATTAACCTCTGCCATTTTATCATTACTGTGCAAAAAGGAAAGAAAAAAAAAAAAAACACAGACCAGGTACCAGGCAACAGGCCGCAATTCATAAATGAAATAGGTTCTGTGAGCCATCTGGATATTTTATTTCCATGTGCTCTGAGCAAGAGCAAGGACCACTGCTACTTAATTGTTCTGCAGCTATCTTTAATAATCACCAATCCCATTTTGAATCACCAGCTACAAGAAAGCACAATTTATTGTACCTAAACAAAAAATTATTACAGATATGACAAATATATTAGAATTCTTTAATTCTTCTGTATACACTGAAGAACCATAGTGCACCTGATCAAACACAGATCTGTAATTGTTTGAATGTTACAGTGATTAAAGGAAAAGTGAATTTTAACACATAACTACCTCTTTTATTGGTACAGTCTGAAATCAGAATACAAAGCTTGTTGTGCTATTCAAGCAGGCATCTATGTTCAGATTACATAACATATTATTTGTGGTCACTTGCATCCCAAACCAAGTGTTAAGGTGTCCTAAAAAATCTCCTAATGCTACATTAATGTAATTGGAATTCTGCCACAGCATATTTAGAGTTTCTTGTGGTGACAAAGCCTCATATCAGCCATATGAATTATGATATGGCCCATCTAATCCATGGAGCTATTTCAACAGTGTTGTAGAACTAATTCTCTGGAGGGGATGGATGAGGAGGTACATGTAATACAATGAAAAACTTTGGTGACCACTATTTATTTCCTGTGTCTTATATATTCCATTGCTGTTTTTTTGTACCTAAGATCCAGATCATTCCATCATATGATCCAAGAAGACAGATTAGTCATAATTAATCTACAAACCAAACCCACAAACTTGGTTGATTTTGTGCGCAAATTCAGCCAATTTGATTGTTACTATGAGTTACTGTCATTGTCATATAAGTTGTAGCTCACCTACTACCTCCAAGTATGCTCGTAGTATGTTCGTATCCAAGTACGAACTCTGAGTACAGGACTGTTATATGAGAGACATCAGTTTCCCTGTTTCAAACCTAGAGTAAATGATATTACTTCGTTTTGACCAAAACCAAGTTATTTTTGTGCCTAACCCTAAGGTTCTTATGCCTATATGTAACAAAAAGATAGCTCCACATTTAGTATTGTAACCGTGACAACTAATGCCCAAATTATCATAGCATGTTAACAACCTACTCTGCCTACTGGCAGGAAGAGTGGCAACTTGCTAAGCCATACGTGTGCGTTGAAATGAACAGATTAAAGCGACTGAAGAGCTGGGAAATTCAAACAAGTGGTAAAATTAATTAGGCTAAATCAGGCTTATACTTTACCAGTTGTCAACTTGTATCCATTGGTTGTAGGAAGAACAAGTATGCAAATTGTTATTAATTTTATTTTTTTCGATATATTGAAATATCCCTTTACTTCATGTGGAAACACTCCCTCCAGTGTTAAGTATTTTCCAGTTCTGATGTCATCTGCTCGCTCATTCTACTAAAGTTGCAATCTTAACGGTAAATCGTGTGCATACCCTAGTCTGGAAACAAATGCGGACAGGGGCCGCCCACGAGCTACTAGGTAAAAGGGGCCCTGACGTGTTCAACAGACATCACTGCAAAACATGATGGACAGCAGCAACAATGACAAGATTTGCTCCTTCATTTGTTGTATTTGACTGAACAACATGAATATAAGAGAAATTAATAAAACAGTATGTGGAAGTAAACAGCATAGATGACATCGATATAAAAGTTTTATAATTTCAGCTCATGAAAGAAGTAGCTGGTATAAATTTTCTGGCACATGCACAGTCAGTGCTCTATGGCTGTGGACAGTCCATCCGCACCATCATCCATAGACAGTACCTGCGCACCCTAGCAGACTGGGAAGATGATGAGATTTACGTCACAGATAATGATGTGCGAATGCAGAAGGCTGACAAACAGTCCCACTTAAAGACCCACTTTACTGGTAGCACTAAGAATGTTCCCCTGCTGATTGTGATGTCAGACCAGAAAAGGACTCTGCAGGAATTACAAATGGTGCATACTTTTTTTTTTTTACATACAAGATGTGAATAAACATGTGTTCATTTCAAACCCAGCTTTATTACCAACTTGAACTAAAACCCTCACTCTTTGCGCTCAAATTTTACCACCAGGAGTTAACAGAAACTGTATTTTACAAGATAGAAGTCAAATTAAATTAAAAAACACAGCCAACAAAAGTGAACTGCTCTGAATTAGGGCTCCTAATAATGCAGTAATGTATACAACAGGCTCAGTGGCTCCGCTCTGCCTGACCCATTTGTTGGGAATTGGAGCCCGGAGCGTTGCAGTCCCTGTGGTGAGGAACCCCCCTGTCTTCCCCCCATTCCTCCGTCTAATGAAGACCAGAGAAGAGGATATCAGGCTCTCAATCAGCCACAAGTCCACTTCACATATGTTTTGATGAATCTCTACTCATGTCCAGAGCCATGAGAGCTCAGGGGATTGCGCCTCAGAGCCCTTATCAGCATTCCTCAGAGGACGCAGTCAACAAAACCACATGGGCTCCCACTGACAGGCGACGCCTTGACACAGACAGGCAACACCTTAGTGTTTGATCATGTGATATTCTGAGGGGGGCTGCATTGTTTGTACAATCATAATCGCATGCTGTAATTTGTCATGAAGCCTGTTGAACACTCAGCTGCTGCAATGGAGTTACTGAAGACTCTGATAGGGGCTAATAGGGGTTTTTAGCATATGATTGATTGTAAGGTTTTCCACAGTTCAAAGGGCACAGTGCAGCTGACCAGGGTCCTGTCAATTCTGCATTTGTTTATGATTTATCTTTTGCTCTCCACATTATAATATTGTGCTCTAGTGGTAATTGCTTGGTTTCTTTTCTATCATAAATTATTCAGTTTTGAAAAACATGTCTATCTTTCTGCGGATGCATATCACTAATGTGTGTTTACACATGCATGACTATTTGCACTAATTGTCCATGCATCTGTGTATCTGCATATGCATGTTCCATGATCAAAAGCTAAACAAAAAATGAGAAAGAGAGAAAATAAACGAAATGATGATTTGCAGTGTGTGACGCATACACAAAGTACAAGTTGTACACTGGAAAAAGTGAACCAGTGCACTGCGGTTTTAAGAGCTTTCTTTCTTTGTGTGTGTGTATATGTGTTTGTGTGTGTGCACAGGTGGTAAAGTGGAGGAGTGTTCTTTTGATCCTTTTCTGAATCTGTCATTAAAAATCTTCACAGACATGCTTAAGCTGGAATTCTTTTTGCTTTGAAACCTGTTGAGTGTGTTGCAAGTTTAAAGTTATGGGTGTATTTTTGACAAACTATACAAGGTAAATGATCAAATCTCTTTTGGTCTGACTGAATTCATGTTGTGAATATTTCTGAAGAATTGTCTTGAACTTTTTCCCTGGCTGTGCAACATCACAAGTTTATTGTATTTATTGTCTATCTGCTTCTTCAAACATATTTCTAATGAAATATTTAAACACACAATGTTTTGTATCCACGTCACTGCATCAATTAGAAATAGTGTAGATATCCTGTATATTTTATATACTATACGCTCTGCAGCTTAGCATTATGACATGTTTTGAAACCTCTCAGCTTTACAAATTCAAATGAAGGATGTTTTTCAGGGTTAGTTTAATGCGACATGTATTTGCCCTTATATACACAGGTGAAAACGTAGTTAAATGAAGAAATTATAAGTGCTGCTCATTTTTTACGGAACACGAGTGGAATCGTTTTTTGAAATAGCAGAAATGATCCCTAATCTCCAGGTACTGTGCTGCAGCACAGAAGGGGATTTATGGGATGGAAAAGACACACAGAACATAGTGAGTCTCAGTATCAAAAAATCTTCAGACTGTGTAAATTTACCGCACATGTCCTTGTGTTTGTCTTACTACGACCTGAACTAAACCCACAAGCTTTCACATTTCCGCTGTGATTTATTCATTTCACCAGAAGGCTAATGAATAGGAGAGGAGAGCTATTAAGCAAGTGATTGAGACAAAATTGAGAGGATGAGAGGAACATGCTGGGTACATGCTTTCGCTGCTGCTTCCAGACCTTCCTGGAAATAGGGGCATTTTATTTCTGCTGAAATACTCTATTTATTTTGCAGCCATGTGAAAACACTGCAACATTAAAAGCTCTCAGAGGTGCAATCTGCAGAGCGCCCACAGTATACTAGCAGTAGTCTGTACACCTTTCTCAGATAGCAGTGAGATAGAAGCTGGGAGAGAGGGAAATATGCCCAGTTAGTACCAAAGCAGCCTGGAAAAAGTGATATTTTCTATCTTGTGAAATACTGAATTTATTTTCTAGTCATGTAAAAGCACATGTAATGGCTTAAAAAGCTCTCAAGGGTTCACTTTGTTAAATTACCCATGTAACACCAATGTAACCATATATACAGAAGATATGCTTTTTTTTCTTGCTTCTGCTCTAAAGTAGCAGGCACCATGTGAGAAAACAGGAAGTTAGCCAGCTAAGTGGTTTCTTTCTTTTGTGTGCACTGCACTTTAACCCATAGATGGAAATAGTGCTATGGAAAAAACAAAATGTTCAGAATGAGTATGAATAAAGAAATTTGGCAACCTGAGTCTGGCTTGTTTGGCCATCACTGCTGCAGTACCATATCATCCCAGTAGACCACTTCGCTCTCAGAATGCAGGCCTACCCGTGGTTCCCAGAATTTCCAAAGGTAAAATGGGAGGCAGAACCTTTAGCTATGAAGCTCCTCTCTTGTGGAACCAGATCCCAGTTCAGATTCGGGAAGCAGACACCCTCTCTACTTTTAAGTCTAGGCTTAAAACCTTCCTCTTTGATAAAGCTCATAGTTAGTTATAGTTATGCTGCTATAGGCTTAGACTGCTGGGGGACCCACCCCAATGCACTGAGCTCCTTTCCTCCTCTTGACCCTTTCTCCTCTCCTCCCACCCTGCATTTATATGCCACCATCACATTAACTTGGTTTCTTTCTCTACCTTAGTTGTGCTTCTCCGTCTCTGTCTCCCTCTCTCTGTCCTTTTCTGCAGGTGTCCCCTGCTTTGGAGCTGTGTGTTTTCCAGTGTGCAGCTACTGCACAGGTTGGTGGGTCCTACCAACCTGCCCGATCTTTTGTTGTTGCTTTTTGTTGCTCTTTTCTTTCCTCTCTTCACTTTCCACTCACCCCAACCATTCAATGCAGATGGCTGCCCACCCTGAGCCTGGTTCTGCTGCTCCACTGTTGCTTATAGGCTTGTTCAAGGGGAATTTGTTGGGTTTTCTCTACATATCTGAGTAGTCTTGAGTTTGTTAAGTAAAGTGCCTTGAGATGGCTTTGTTGTGAATTGATGCTATATAAATACATTTGAATTGAATTGAATTGAATCTCAGACTGACAAAAGGCAGCTTTCCTTTTAGACAACACTGAACTACTGAGCCGGTATTGACAGAGAAGTTGGGAAAGAATATTCATCTGTGAACCATGTATGAAATATCTGCCAGTCTTGTTGGATTTCCACTAAAAGAGGTGAAGAGCTAAAGTGAAAGCGTTTTTTTCCAGCACTGTGCATGACTGCGTGCTGTTGCGCAACACTTGAACAATATTCTATTTACTGGTGTTTCCTCTGCCAGCTTGTTGTTTTACACTTTCAACATCCTGCGTGCACTGTGCCACGAGAGGCTGACACTGCTTTTTAAATACTGCCTCATCTGTAGTACAAACATGATGCTCATGAGGAACAGAGGAAGTAAAACATGCTTTAAAATCAGTTTTAGTTTTAGCAACATGTGTTTTTTACTGTCCTGAGAAAGCAGTTTGATGATTATGTAGAAACATATTCACATCCACCACAGGCACATAGATAGTAGGGATGATAGTCTAATGGACAGTGAGGCCCAGGTCAGTCTCCAGCAAAGGAATCACTATTTAACCACAAACAAATCATGATGCCTCATAGGCGTAACACTGAAGGATGTTACCTCAGGTGACACGACTCTTCAGGGTGTTTCCTTATATAAACAAAGTAGATAATGTGTAGATAATATCTTCTTTTATCTGACACAATCTATAGCCTCATTCATCTGCAGGGAGGCTGCTTTCTCTTATTTTTGAGGTTTTATTTATTTATAAGAAAAAAAAACATTGGAGTTTATCTTTCTTCTGCTTAGTTTAACATATTGCTGCCAAGTCTGTGTTCAGTCTGCATTTGGACATTTTTGTTTAAATGACCCTTCCTCCAAATTGCACACAGCAATTTGTTTCCAGGCTCTCAAGAGTTACAGAGCTTCCTGTGCAACTTTCTGAAACATTTATGAACTGAAGACACACAGCGATGATTGTCGTGTTCTTAAAATAGCATGTGGCAATATCCTGTGACTACAGGGGAGTGGTTGAGTGTCTCTGTTCCATCATGCTCCATGTTGGAACAGAGGATATTGTCTGCCTGTAGGATTTATAAATGTTCATCTGCGGTTGATTTTGCACGTGTGTGTGTGTATGTGTGTTGGGTGGGAGTGTGATTTTGAATCACAGAGATGGTGGTTTTCTGTGAATGGAACAGTGAAAGGTAGACACTTTAAGCTGTGGCCACAGTGTATGTTTGTTGTTTATTTTGTTCTGCTTGATTTAATGGAGTTTGAAGTGAGGAGTGGGAGGAGGGTACAGGGTTAGGAGGTCAAAAAGAAAAGAAACACATATTTTGAGGACATGTACTGCAGCACATGCGTAAACACGTTCAGGGTAGTTAAACATGCAGTGGATTGTGGTGCCTTAATGTTTTTAGATATTTCTACATTTGACATCAACGTTCAATAAGACACAATCTCTAATGCAAAGTTAATAAGTCTTTGTTTTACATGTGAACACCAGTGGCACATCCTATAATTCCAGTATGAAAAGAATTTGAACCAAGTCTAGTTTTAAACCGAAAATAAGCCAATAGATAACATTGTAGCCAAGATTCACATTCAATGTGGCATTTTGTGTCATGAGATTAGAATAAATCTACTATTTGATGCACAAGTTTCCCCCTATTCAACAGCTCTGAGTTGAAATTTATATTCGATCATATTTCCCATTGGCACATAGCATGGTACAGATTTTCATGGTCACTGGTGGATGAATTCACTTCACCAGGTCAAAATCTAGCAAGTAAATAAACACTAGTGAATTCCTTCAGTAAAATACCTGCTCAAGTGTAATGTGCTGTGTGAGCAAGTTAACATTAGGATTTAGTTCATAGTAACCACAGTCAGTGTTATTTGTATTAAAACTGTATTATTATTGGTCTAAACAGTATCCATACTATAAGTAAATGTTTATCCAATAAAAGGCAACTTCACCAATTTTCAGCTTGCTTTCTATGGGTTTAGTTCAGGGTGCAAATGTACATTAATGCTTTTAAACTTCCCTCTGACTATCCCTTAAAATATTTCTCTGTTTCTGGCTGAAAAACTCCTCCAGATGACATTGCCCAGAGGATTTTTTTTCAATCCTTCGGCGTTTAGATGATGTCATATGGAGGAACTCTGGAAAAGCAGGTTAAACGTTGTTACAACCTCCATGGCGTGAGCAAAAAGATGAACTGTAGGTTCCACCAAGTGATTTTTCAGCTAGAAGTAGAGAGATATTGTAATATAGGGAAGTCAGAGAGACATTTAATGGCATTCATTCACATGTCTTACCCAAACTAGATCCAAAAGAAACAAGTTCAATATCAGTAAAGGAGTCCTTTTGAAAAAAAGTAACAATAGCATTAGGATTTCATTAATGATATTTCAGAATAACCACATAATGGGGGTTAGTAATGGTTGTAGTGCATGATTAGTAATACGGTAGCAGATTACTGCTGCTTAATTGAAACCACAGTAGAGGCAAAGAAAGCCTCAGCCTTTTTATATTTCGGGTAAAAGAAACCTGAGAGTTTACCTGGAAATGTGACCTTTTCTCAGTAACGATGTTGTGTAGTCTAGCCTGCATGAGCACGACACACTATACCCAATATTTTGACCTTGTACGGGAGAGATATGAATAGATCCACAATGTGACAGGAAGTAGAAGCTGTGAAGGACTGCAGGTGTGACCAAACGTTACTCAGGGTAAGGTTGAGGCAGATGAAAGAAGAAAACTTTGCCCTGTATTAAGCTTCTTTGGTAAACAACTTGTTCATTCACAATAGGTTTTTGTTATCTTTTTTGACTTATGGAAATAAATATTTTTATGTCCCCTACTCCTAGGAAACTGTTCATTCTGTATTTCCAATTTACTGAATTCAATGCTTTAAGCCTAAATATGTCTTCTTTAATTTTGGATAATCATATAATATTTATAAAATATTAATGCTCCATAAACAGAAACAAAAAAGGAAAACAAACTTTAAGACCCCGACTCCTGAGGTGTAGAACTGGCAGTTGTTGTTTTTTTTTTTAAACAGTAAACAATGAAAATACAATTACCATGCTTCTCACTAATTTTCCTTTCGGGCAGCATGCTTGGCCTGCATCCTGCATTGTCAAGTGAAATGCGTAGGACCACACAAGCGCTAATGTGACCGTGCCGCGGGTTTTGCAATACAACAACAACATAAATCAGCCACAAGAACAAACTGAGCACAGCGTTGAGGATTGTTGTCTAAGAATCCCACTCAGAGCCAGTTAGTCCCTGTAATGTGTTTTCATACATAACAGGCATTGTTCAAGTGTGTAGTGGATACAAATTAATGCTAACATTGTCTAAACGTGTGTGGGAGGCTGCTGTTATTGTTGTTGCTGCTGTTACAGTTTACTAGGATCTGTACTGCAGAGTTGTTGGTGCAGTAACTTGATTCACGAGTAATCGAGAAAGTAAAAAGGCATCAGATGAATATGACCTTTTGTCATGACCTTTGTCTCAAATATGCTTGGAAAGAAAAGAAAAACACCTTGTTTACCTTTAGACATTTGTTAGGCAAAAAAATCATTTAGTTCAGTTTTGTTTTCTGCATACTGTGACTAAAAAGGTCATGGTAACAGACTTGGTACCATGGTGTTTATTATCAGAGACTATTAGGCTACTAGCAATACACAAAATCAAAAACAATACCAATAGAGCTGCAACAATTAATGAATGGAAATCATTCACTTACAGTCTGCTCCAAAAGACTAATTTCAACTGTTCCTGGGTGGTATTTACACCTAGATACACCATGATGAATACGTCAAGATACAACATGATGTGTTCATCATGTTGTATCTTGACGTCACACACATTTTGAGTAGGCAATCATGACAGTATAGAGCTAAATGTAGCAGGCACTAGAAAACAAACCACATAGATCACAAGATGACGCCCACATCACCCGACAATCAACACAAACGATTGCGTAAAAGCAAATAAATTATTGTGTTTTGCTGCCTCAATGAATGTGTAACGTACACATACACTGAAAACCCTATCAGTGAATATAGTAAGACGAAGCCTTTTTCCCAGAATATATTTGTTAGAGCAAATTTGTTAAATTAGAGTGAAATTATTGTTTTGTGGATACAGTTGCAATTCCAATTTTCCCCTTGCACATGAAGACCTCGGCCAGAGATACATATAATAAGCAAGAGAAAAGTGAAGCCAGTAATTTGACAACTTTGATTTTGTTGGGAGATACAAGTCTCTGATATATGAATATTAAGATCATAAAACTCCTCATGTGAACTATTGAGACTTCTCAAGCAATACAATCCATCCTTATACACATTCTTGATAAAATGACATATTTTAGGTGCTTACATGTTTCTTTAAATGGAAAGGCATTTTGTCATGAATTCATAATTTTTGGCACATTGATGTGTCACCTGTCTATTATCTTACTTTAATTAGACGTTGTTTTTATCTTTATACACCACACTAGGAGGGCACTTAACTTCTTGGCAAGCCTCTCGGATTATTGTTTAAGGCAGCAGTGGCACGTGTCAGAATGAGTTTGAATCATTAAAATAGCAAAGAAGATGAATGGAGGTCAAACAAACAGGCCACTGCCTCTTAATCATTCTCTTGGACCCTGAAGGAAAAGAGAAAAAAGAGTTCCCCAGGCCAAAATAGACATTTCAAAGATGGATAAAGGAAGAATGAAACAAAGATCTTTGAATTTAGGCATTCATATATGAATATCTTTTTGTAAAAATCCAGCTGTTCGTTCTGTTGTGGGTGTTACAATGCCGTGCTATAAACCTCAGAAAACAGAGTTTAAGATAAGTCACAATTACATAACCAGAGCAGGCTTACAATCTGCTCAAATAATACTGCACACTAATGGTTGTTTTCATAGTGTGAGACTCATTTCTAGGAGGAAGTGAGCTTCACATGAAGGTAATAAATGGAGTTTCCTTTTTGAAATCCACTCTGTGCTGACCTGAGTGGATGACAACCCCTGATAAGGTTAAACAAACATCATGACCGCAGGAAGCCTCAGAGGTACTGAAATGAACTTACAGTACACGCACACACACACACACACACACACACACACACACAGTCCTGTCTGGACTAAGCCACCATATGCCTTTGTCTGTAACTAGTCACTGCTCGTTTCTATAAACTGCTTCAGTCCTCATAATGATCAATGTTAGTTTGCTGGTCTCTTTCAAAATGACTGTGTGGAATGAGGTAAACGGTCAAAGCTAATGCTTTAGTAGCCAGGTGGTGAATAGTTTCGTATGCTCATGTCAGCGGCTAATGTTCATCAACTGCAGTAAGTTTTTATGGCAAATAGTTATTGGGACATGTTTCTTTGAAGAAAAAAAAGTGAAGAAAACATCTACAAATCACCAACTGTTCGTCTTATCCACTGGGAACCATGAATGTCAGTACAAGATTGCAGGGCAATCCATCCAGTGGTCCTCATCTCTACAGCCACACCACTATGTGGTTAAAAATAAAACCTTTTTTTTACTTTTTTTCAGTGATTTAGTTTACTTAATGTTTGAGTCTGTATACCATGGCAGCATAAATCCAGAGCAATTTCCTTTGTGGTAACCTTTGCAAAAACCTGAAATGATACTGTACAGAAGTGGCAGCAGCCAGGGTGGCAAGCATGACAACATGAGCGAGCTTTTGGCAGCTGGTCACTGCAAGTCCCACCTCATCTGCGCTGCTGCCTCTATGAAAGTTATAACACCTTGTTGCGGTTCGCTACAGTCTGACAAAGAGAAAGTTACAAAGAGGAAGGGAGTGAGGCAAGAGGGGAGAGGAAGGGAGGGGACGATGGGCAGAGGCTTCCTCACAGAGCCTGGAGCTGTGACTGTGAGAAAAGAGTGTTGCGCTATCTTCACAGAAGCCCTCAGACCGAGGGGGGATTTTATCTCTCGTTCCTTTGGGACTGCAAAAGGCAATAGAAGGTTATTTCCTGAGAAGTAAAGTAAAGGAGGAGTGAGTGTTGAGGAAGAGAAAGGGGGAAAAAGTGAGGGGAGAAAGGTGGGTGAGGGGGCCTTTGGAGTTTGCAGGATCGGCGAACAAGAAAAAGCGACAAAAACACAAAGCATAAAACATAACACAAACAGCCCACTGCGGTAACCCTCCATCCCACCTTTTCACACTCTAATTTCCACAACAAAACCATCCACAAGGCATCAGAAGTGCCGCTGGGTCACAGTCAGAGATACACAGAGCAAGCTTCAGTGAAAGAAACAGTACATAAAACATTTCAAGACTTAGCGTCCTGCCTCTCTCATACATAGCCTTTTCCTTAGTCAAAGCCGCAACGAGCAAACAACTATCAAAGGAGAGTTGGGAGGCAAAGGCATAAGTCCGTGATTGAACAAGAGAGCACAAAGAGAGAAAGTGTCTTCAAAGAGACACTTGTGAGGGGACTCTGCTGTGGATCTGGGTCAGGCTGGTCTTTTCTCCCTTTGCTAGAGCGCTCAGTTTATACAAGAGCTGGCGATGTCAAAACTCCCTGTGTATTTACTATACATCAACTGTGATTTTGAGAGATAATGTATCCATTCCACTATAGAATGGAGAAAGGTCCATGGCCCTACTCTCTGCCACTAATGTCACAGTGCAATGCTCCAACTGTTGGGGATGCAGGTACTGTCTTGTGAGGTATGTGGCCGTGCCTGCTGCTGGGCTCAGAATGGATTATCTGCAAAGTTTTTGTTTGTCTAAAAAGTTTTTTCAAATTCAGATACTCAAATGCCAATGGTAGGAAATAAAATAAAGAAACTAAATTGCAGTAGCAAGTACAATTGAAATTGAGAAACACATGAACAGTTTTCCACTAGCTTTGCTAATTCACAAGCTGGCAAAAAGTGAGAATGTGCTCATACTTGCAAAGCTAAGGCTGTGCTGACCCACTATGGCAACACTTTTCAGAATCACCACAGAAAAGTTGGAAAACAGCTTCCAACATCGCAGTGGAAAGGCAGACGAATGCTCACAGGATGGTGCCTGCATCCACCAACCATCCACCATCACAGTTTCTATCAGATAAGAAACGTTGTTCAAACAGGCACAGTTTCACAAATCAAAGCTCAGACTAGGACTGTTTGAAAATGAAAGTGAAAGGAAAGGAAAATCGTGACAGCTGAAAGGATTTGCTAACTAGCAGTTTCCAGCTGTTTTTTTTTGTTTGTTTTTTTTTTGTCCTTTCAGCTTATCCCGTGAGTTCAGGGTCACCACAGCGGATCATTGTCCGCATGTTGATTTGGCACAGTTTTTACGCCGGATGCCCTTCCTGACGCAACCCTCGCCAATTTCTACATGGTTAATGAGAGGAAAACACACATTTCCATTTTCTTATCCACTATGGACAATGTCCAGATAATCATGACAGTTTGGTGGACAAAAATGTGTTGTGTGCGGACATGGTATTTTGTTCAATTTTAACATTACAGTAATTTATGTTAACTAACAAAATATTTTCTTTATGTAATCAGAAAGTGTAATCCAGTTACAGTTTACCTAGAGAAACATCTAGATTGTAGTTCATCTTTTATTAACAGACAAAGTTGCTTTGAAAAAGGAAATGTCCAGTTTTTCTAAGTGACTTTGAGGTTTCTCACAGTGTAGGGCATTTAAACACTAAGCATGTTGCATACTCAATGTCCCAGGTTGAAAGTTTAACATCAAAAATTCCCTTTGAACACAGCAAAAATAACATCAAGCAGCTTCAGAGCTAATGTTTGAATTTAAACTTCATGTAACTCATTTTGTCACTTGAGTTCACTTTGTGATATAATCTCAAAACTTGGTCTTCAGACAACGAAATACAGTGAAGTTACCAGATAGTAGTTGGCATAAATCATCGTGGAGACTGCAGATGATGAGTTAGTTTGAAATACTGCACATAGCTGTGTATGTATTTGAGGTGAGATCCTATCCAGGTGACTACGTCCTCCTTGCCATGTAGAAGAGAGGGTGACTTTGAGCAGGTTATTTACTGTTGCTCCCAGTAGCGACGTGGCAGATGACAGCGTGCTGTGTCTCTCCTTCTTCCTCGGAAAGAAAAAAAGCAGTTGGACAGGAGTGAGCCATCCATCTCGGCTGTAATTATGCACAAAGCCGATGACATATCTTGTTGTCGTGCCTCCTGCTGTGCTGGGACCACCACCGCGGAGGGATGAGCTGAGTTATGGTCACCTCTTTTCAAACATAACATGAACTTCTCCTCTCGGCATAACACATCACTTAGTGTGTCAGGAAATAGTAAAAACCTGCCCAGTTTCTCAGTATTAAAGATGAAGTAGCTTGCTTGGTCCAAAACTAAAAAAGTATTTCATTTACGGTGGTATGACACAGAACAGCAACAACACCCACCCCCGACTCCTAAACTTTACTTCTTGTGCAACTCAAATGCAACCACAATCAAATTTTATAGGAAACATAATCACGGGCTGAGGGAAAGGGAAACAGAGTGTGGTGGTTGAGGTGGATGGAGGAGTAAAAAGTGGCATGCACCACTCTCACACGGTTTGATTCCACGTGTGGATAAGTGTGAGTAATATAACTTTTTGGTTCAGGTTAGAGACAGATTGTGGTTTAAAACAAAAAGTGTTTGGGGACACTTTTGATTTTGTCTTTATAACCAGCCCACAATGTTTCCCTAATCACAACTAAGTGCCCTGAGTGCCTAAACAGAACCACACAATGTTTAGTAAGGCTGAATATTGTATTTGCCATTAAGTTTCACTGTGTTCACAAACTACAGTCCAGTTGCACTTATGTTCCCTACAAGAATGAGCAGTTTCAGATTGGGAGACAGGGTTCCAATACTTTACGCTCAAGGTATTGTTCAAAGCAAGTGTTTAAGAAAACATTGTTTTATTGACTAATAATGACCAGTTTAGCTGATTTTTCAGTATTTATGATAAATATTATCATAAATTATACTTCTTTATTTCAATATTCACACATGACTTTCCATGCTTGTGTTGGACCAGTGTTTTCTTGACAATTGAGAAACCCACATTCAGGATATGCTCCTGCTGTCTCCCTTTGTCTGTCCTTGAAAAAATGTTCTGAAGGGTGTATGCACCGGGACATACAACCCCCCCCCCCTCCCCTTATTCTCATATTACTTTATACTATATGTGACAGGAGGCTTTAAAGACTCCCGGAGAAGCAGTTTTTACTGCGCTGTTTCGTGAGGCCTCCACCTCGGCACACACTACCTTGTCTATGTCTCATTCATTGGCACAGGCTTACTGTTCATTTATGTGGTGTCCGCCACACTTTAGATGATTTTTCCATATGTCCAGTGTGTGATTTTAGTGTTGTCAGTTTGTAAATAAAGAAGAAAAAAGAAAATGGAGCTTTTTGCGTGGCTGCCCTTATTCACACAATCTGAGAACAATGAGTGGAGACTGTGCAGTGGCAAACAAAGGTTTAAGTCATACTGTATAGGAATTTAAATAGAACAATCCCATTGGGTGTCGCTCTTTTCTCTCCCCCATGCTGAAGTAGAGCCTTTGGAAATACGAGAGAAAGAAAACGGGTTAAAATACTGTCATGCAGTTCTGCTCTCCATCCCACTGTGGAAAACATGATTAGTTTTTGTCCAGAACTCCTTGTGCATATGTTATTGTTCTTCTGTATTGCGGCTGAGCTTTATTTTTTCATTACCAACTATTCTTTCCAGACACAAAAACAAAGAGAGTGTGATGTAAAAATCTACAGCATTTATATTTCTTAGAGAGTCCTATGAAATAGGAAGAGGCTATTTAGAGGGCAAGAGGCCGCAACATGGGTAAAATATGTGTATTATCCGACACAAACATCAGATATACTTACATGGTTAAACCATGTACTGGGAGCAATTGTGAATGTACAAAATCTTTATATGTCTGAGGAAATGGAAGCTTCCAATGACATTTATTTTACCTAATAAACTGTATGTTGCATGTAAAGGGGGCTGTAAATAATCCATAAATCCAATAACATACATCTATTTTGCAGCACACACAGCCTCTTTGTGTTCAAGACTCCTGGAGGCCATTGAACTTCTTCTATGCAACGATCAAAACATGTGAAATGGGAATAAATTATGCAAGCAAATACAGTTGTTGGTATAGCAAAGAAGGCTGCAAAAAAACTCCATCCCCTTGGAAATTCTCCACAGGCTCTCACTAACTTCATTGTCTCCAGACAAACGAAAACAAAATAAAAGAATAAGTCCGACTCCCTCCCATGCGCTCACAGCAGGAGACCATGAGAGAGATAGCAGCAAGCTGTGGCCTCCCTGGCTGCATGCACCTCGCAGGGTCGGACACTTTTTTTCCTTCATCTTTTAAAATTAAATATTCTCTCTTATCCTTGGCATGGAGCTATAAGCGCTTCAGGTTGGGAGTGGAGAGGAAGGGAGGGAGAAAGTGTGTTTTTTTTTTTCTTCCCCTCTTCAGGAAACTAGATATATTTAGAAATAGGAACATAAAAGAATGAAATCCCCAACACTGAAATACCGCCTCTGATAAATCACATTATGAGAAAACAGTAAGAGGGAGGAAAACTAGGGAATGGTTAATCCATAACTGTTAAAATATTTACAGCAAAGTCCGTGCGGATGTTTCAATTATGACTTGTTCCCTGAGTAACCGAGACAGGCCATTTGTCATGTAGATCACCTTGCTGCAGAGTGAATCTGCAGATATTCACCATTTGTTTGGAAATGAAGCTCATAACACAGCTGCATTGCCTGGCTTTATAATTATTTAAGAATTTATTTTCATATATGAATAAATTGGCTTCCTGTCAACCACACTGTCCAAAGTTTGTTACCAAAGTTTGGGACCTATTTGCTTTCCAATAAAACTCCTGCAATGTTAAGTGTGGGGAATAACCTATTACCTTACGTACTGTAATTCATGCACAGAGCTTGTGAATAATGAATGTTTCTGCCCCAGTTGAGTTGATGCCAGAGGTGGAACAGCACTTCTCTGTGTCCAGCTTTGCATCTTTGCAAACTAAACTCCACAGGTTATCGTTTTATTTTATATATAAATAACTCATAAACAGACTAAATAATGAGCCATCAAAACAACAGCATGCTGTTTTTTCTTTTTTTTTCTTTCTTTTTTTTTTTTGCTGTTATGCAATCTGAAGACTTTATTCATCCTGTACTGAGAAATCACGAGGATGAAATGTGCCTCTCAAAAGAGGAGTCATCTATTAATCTGTGCTTCTCCTCTCATTGGACCAACTGTCTATGTTAATCTTCTATCGGGACTTTCAGGCCCATTCATTACCCTCCTTTGTGTGAATGCCAATGAGGCATCAGGTCATGGGAACCCAGTGTTTCTAAAGAGCCAGCAACTACTTGGTGCTGGTGACTGAGTGAACCTGAGCTTTATTAATAAACAAAAGTTGATGTGTTTGTGGCCTGAGAACATACAAGTGATGAGACCCTCATTAGAAACTTGCCAAGGCAGGAGTGGGAGAGTCGCACCCACAGTTGGTGTCATTAGCAGTGTAGCAATGGACCCCACAGCAGCCTGGGGCTGCTCATCAGTACTTGTCACCAAGCTAGCTTCATTAGTCACTGTCCAGATGACAGGGGCTCTTGTAAAGGATATCTCACCCCCTGTGGAGAGCCAAGTGTCCTCGCAAATAGGCTACTGACCTCTAGAGCATCTCTGGTCCTGAGGGGGCAGAGTTGGGGGAAGCAGAGATGAGGACAAGCCATGAGTGGGGTGAGGGACTGCAGACCATAGGGCATAGCCAGGCCACGGCCTCTCTTTTCAGGAGAACAGTGGGAGCTAACCTGCCCCTGACCCCATCTGTACAACGAAGTTAGCTGACTGGTGACTCCTGCATGGTCTGATGAAATAGCAGATTCCCCAAAGAAGAGGGGGAGAAAGAGAGCAAGAGAGCGAGAGAGAGACTCTGGGGCCCCTCTGAAGGAGAATGGGATACCCAGCAGTGACATGCTAATCCGCTTCGTTGATGATTAGGAGTTGGGGGAATGGAGAGGTTGGAGAGGCAGAATTGAAATGATGAGGGAGAAAAAAAACCTTGGCAGCTTTTTGATGTCTCTCCCTTTTGATTCTGTCTCTCTGCTGTGCTATGTAAATGACAGCAGCTCTGTCAATGTGGAGGTATCTGTCCAACATGTGGACGTGTGACGGGTGATTATGCTTTGATGTTGAGGTGCTGTCTGGATTTTCAGTGGGACATGATACACAGGTGCTTTTTGATATTCATTTAATGCCCCTCTTTATAAGCAAATTCTCTGACATTGGATTTGCAACACTTTGATGATTAGATAGAATCAATAGCTTTTGAAGATAAATGGATTTGAGCATGCTCACTTGGACATTAGACAATTCAATACCGATACCAATTCATCCACTCATTCATTTTCTTAAATGATTAGATTAGATGAATTCTGTTAATGCACTATAATTAGTCCTAAGTTGTTGATACTATGCAATTGTATTAACTATGTGTTAAGGGACCGTGTACATTGTAAAGGTGTGAAGACAAAAGATGAAGCCCACTCTTTTCACTTCGTCTCAGCTCTGTTGAGCATTTTGGTCTCGAGCTGTCATCAGTGTCATATGCAAAATCCAGTAGATGTTACCTGCTCAGCCTCAACAGCAGAGACAAAGCTGACAGCTGTCGAATGCAGTGGAGCGTTTAGCAGCTAAAAAAACAGATATTTGCCAAGAATCTGAGGGAAAGGAAAACTGAACTAAATGAAGAGTTAATGTTGGACTTGCATTCATCAGGCAGCCAGAAACGTAACTTTGTATGAGCTTCCTGCTGTATGTATGAATACGGACGTATGGACATAATGAGTTCAGTTCTTCTGGAATTCAGAATTGTGCATAAGATTGTAATGGGTTGTGACTCGGATAACATATTTGAACCTTTTGCTTTTATACATTTTAAAGACTAGCTCACACTTCAGTGGCTGTATTCACCAGATGTTAAAAACCAAGAGGAGCATGAAGAAAACAATGGAGAGTGAGAGCCAGAGTGACACAATATATACAATAAGTACCACATGTTGACAGCAATCCATTAGGTAGACTCGTACATCACTGCAGTACAATAGCTGGCTTTACCCACTGAAGACTTCCATATGGTGTTTGATCCACTCCCAGACACACACAGCAGATTGTCCTCTGCACGAGAAGCAAACACACGCTTTAATGCGTTAACTGTAAGAGCCTGGGAAGAGGAAGGGTGGCCCACAAAGTCTCGCTGTTCTTCACATTTTAACTCCGTACCTTATCTTATTCATGGGTCCTCTTTGTGCTCGCCACAAACAGAGCGCTCAATCGCATTATCATTACAGAAGAAATCAGTCATATTAAGCCTCTGCGCTGTCATTTGCCCTGCAATCTCAGCTGTGCACTGGCAAGCAAGCGTGGCAGGACATAAGATGCATGTGAAATGAGATTTGCATAAACAGTCTTGCTCAGTCATTTATTTTTTTTCTTTCCTCGGCTGAAAAATAAAGAAATAAAGGATGCCGGCTGCTTGCTGCTTACGTCCCTGAGGTTGCATCAAACAGGTGTTGTTACCGAGCTCAATGATGATATTATTGTAATAATGGCATAATGACCTCATCCTGCTTTGAGACATCGGTGCGGAGGGAAGGGAGTCTAGAGTGAAAAGATATGAGAGTAGGTGGTGACTTCTTTGCAGGTCATTGTAGTGTAAATCATCACTTTGCTAATAGGCTCATGACATGAGTGTTTTTTTCTATTAACACAGGCATTAGAGGTGTGTGTGTGTTTGCGTGAGTGCGTGTGCGTGTGCGTGTGTGTGTGTATGTGTGTTTGGGGTGGTGAAAGTCAGCTGAATTACTTCTGATCAAACACTCAGGCAGAAGAGGAACATGTCTCTGCCACCCACAAAACACCAAACTGAGACCTGTTTACAAAGAAAACAGGACATGAGGATTAGTCATCAGGATGTCAGTAACACGTTGAGTCACTAGCTTTCACCTTCTGCGCAGTTGTTTACTTTCTATTTTGGTTTTGTATAATTATCTTTTTAGACATAAAAGCTGTAATATTAGATTTACTGAAATATAGTCATTTGCGGTCTGCAGCTGTTTTCTAAATGGTTTTGAAGTGCCAGTAGAAACACACATGTTTTTTTCGGTTTTTATTCCTCCAGTGCTCTGCCATTGGTTTTTCAGTCAGTGCCTTAAGTATTTTAAACTCGTACCCACATAAAAGTATAAATAGATGTAGTCACATGTGTAGACCACAGTGTTGCTTTGTTCGTCAGGTTTATTTGACAGACGAACAATAACAATGTCTGTGGGACTAACAGTACTGTATAACTTCTAATTTATCTGATTAAATTTTATATTTTTAAATGGTAAATATAACATTAGAGTTTTACAAAGAAATTACATTTTGCTTGACCTATTACCATAAATTAGAATAATTTCAAAAAGTGTTTTACGTTTACATTTTTTTCTGACAAATCATTGTTTACGTACGACTATTTACAGCTTCAGAGCACAGTGAACGTGTATTAATCCTATTTTACTTTATATAAAAAACCATGAGACTTTAAGCCATCGTGTTTTGCTTTTGCTAATGCAAATTGCAATACCGGTAACAAAGGTTACCATCAGAACCAAACTTTGTCTTAAATACATGAAGAGACTGGTTGTATCTGGTATAGTCTGATCGTCCATGGTAGCTCCTGCACTAACCATTAAAGCATCTAAACTATAAACTGTAGCTGCTAAAGAACCATTTTCCACTTAGAGTAATACGTGGGATGGTAAAAGCACTTTTCTTCACTAATACAAAAGCCTTTCCTCAGTGATCAGTTAAAACATGAAATCGTCAAATGATTTTTAAACAAGTTGTTCCACTTGAAACAATTTGGCAGTTGGCCTTATTTCTGAACTCAAAGAATTTCAACCGGCACAGCTTGATTGGCCATATACGTTTTTTTTTTCTTTTTTGTTTGATATATCAGTGTCCTCAGCTGGAACCCAAAAAATAAGATCCTGACTGACAGCAAGGAGATCAAGCATCTGTGTGTGTGTGTGTGTGTGTGTGTGTGTGTGTGTGTGTGTGTGTGTGTGTGTGTGTTGAATGTGCATCCTTGTGCTTGTGTGCATCTATTTGTATATGTGTGTTAGTTATCAGATGGATCCATAGATACCTCGTGTGTGTACTTTTGTCCTGTGCATGTGGGTGATTATGTATGTGTTTCAAGAGTGTGTGTGTGTGTTTCCATTGGGTAGGAACAGACTGCAGGCTGGGGCTGAGGGCTCATGTTATAGTCTGCTGCTACAGTTCACTGAAGGCCCCGCTCTCCACTGACAGCACACCTCCCCCCTTTTTCATCTGAAATTTCATAGATGTGCTCGGGCAGCTCAATGACAACACGTCTCTATTCCTGTTCTTGAAACCTTCCAGCACCAAGCAAACGTCCGTGCTAAGCTGTAAATTGGCATTCTGGGACTATCGCTTCACTCATCTTTTTTATTTTGAAAGCCTTATTGAAAACTTTTTGCTTTGTCATTGGGAGAATAGAGGCACTTTCATAAAAACTTAAAGAAAAAAGTGTTGGCTTTTATACTTAGTATATTGTGGGGGAGGAATACAGCAACTCATTTCATCAACTGCTTCTTATGTATTTATTTGTTGTTGTTTTCCTTTAGGAACAGTCTAATACATTATTTAAAATGCAGTCTACCATCATTCTCTGTACCATGAGTTTCCAAACACTTTCACAGGGTATTTTACTGTCGTAGCAATTTTGCATCTTTGTTTCATTTTCTTTAGGCTTTTTCATAACTGCCAGCCCAGATTATAATTTATTAGTTATTTCCTGTGTGCGTGGAAGGAATGGCATCTAAAGACTCCTTGCCTCTGAGGTGTGAAGGAGGCCCTGTTTTACCCCTGCAGCGGAGCCCCTTGTTGGGGGAAGGAGGACGGAGGTTAGAGGGTGTGTGCAGGAGGTTGTGAACAGAGAGGAAGAAGGTTAATCACGTTTGCAACAGGACAGGCTTCCCCTTGAAGTGGGAGACAGTGGTAGGAAGTGTCCAGATTTATGGGCCTTCGTAGCCAGCTATTGTTGCCGCCTTCACTGTGGCAGTTGACCAGCAGACAGAAGGGGAGAGTGTGAGCAAAGCTGTAAATCATGGTGAGAGTGTGGCTCAGACACACACAAACACATTCAGTTCTATGCTCACAGTTCACAGGCAAATAGTGTGTGAAGCAAGGGCAGCTCTCCAGTAGTCCGCTGACAAGATAGAGCCTCTGTGGTATAAAAACTCTGAAAACAGCTTTTTTTTTTTTTCTTTCTTTTTTTTTTTTGTTTCGGGAAACGTATTCATTTTCAATATTTTGAGTAAGTTACGTAACCCCAAACCATACAGTCTTCTAAGCTGTTAATAATATAACATGTTTAAAGGTTTCTTTCTCTACTTGGATCTACAGCTCCTTCAAAATACAAACAGAAAAATAATTGCAGAAAATCATACTGCTTGCCTGATGGTCACCATGTGTTTTATGGAGACATCCTGTCAAATAGTGCTTTGAGTGAGGACTAAGTGACTCCTGGGCCATAATTTATTACACTTTATTTGTTAAGTTAGTGTAGTGCCACTGATAATATTATCTTTGACCAATGACTAATGAATTGTAGAAAAACAACACACCAGATGGACTATAAGTTAATAATATTTGTTGCTTGTTTTAACCTAATTAAAGTATCCAATTAATTAATTGGATGAAATGTGTTTTAGGAGCGACAATACACTGGTGATTTGTAGCAACCTGTTTTGGCAGCAATGGTTTTTCAGATTTGCCCTAAAAGAGCTCATCTGAAGCAAAGAAATTCTGTATCATAAATTAGAAGTCAGTTACGATATAAAGACCTCATGATAGTGGCATCTGCGCTGAATTCAAATGTCAAACATAATTGCTAATTAATTACCACCATCTCCAACTTCTTTCATACTTTTGGCATCCGTGTCCATCTCCATGATGTAAATTCTATCATCCATCCAATCTGTTAGGGTCCAGACGGACTCTCTACGGATGACCGTGTCCACGCAGACTGCAGTGCACCAACTGCCATGTACTAGAAAAGTCATCTTGCAGCTCCTTTTCATTTTGTTTGCTAATGTCCAGAGTTTATTTCCTGTTTTGTATTCTGCAGGCGTGGAACATATCCATATCCCAAATTCTAGTATAAATAGAAACGTGTACTGTGGGTTTGGATCTGTCAGAGAGCAAGCAGCCACTATAAGCAGGCTTTACCAAAGGTTGGAATACTATGAAAGATGAAGATAGTAAATATGAGGGGTCTCAGTGGCAGCTGCAACATGATCTCCAGTGGGGAACGTTAATCCAGACAAATAGCATCACTCACACTTTCTGCATCGCCTGGGTTAAATGGGCATTTCACATGTGCTAATGTCGAGCTCTGATATCTCCAAAAGCCTTCCACTCAGACACAGGAAAATTGACTTTCAACAAAGAAACATTTATTACCCCCATTACATCTGCCACATCTGACTCACAGAGGTTTATCACTACACACATCTATGGTCTTTGGTGCATGTGACTGTCACTGGTGGTCTAGGTGACCATGTAGGAAGCCACAGAAGAGGTGTCCTGTTACTGCCACCTGAAATGACTCTCTGTCCCTTTCAAGTACCATTGAGTTTATTTCCTTCACAGTCTGAAGATTGCATAATATGTAGCATTTTCAAGCTTGTGCACATATTTGGAGGTTAAAGGTGTGGAAGCGTTACATCCTGAGCTTAAACCAAGGTGGTATCAGCTTCATCAGAGCTTAGTTTCAGCAGATGGGGTGGTCTCTTATAATATTTCGACTGCTGTGCCCACATGGACTCTGGCCTGGTTAGATCATCCATCTTTGCAGCAGCTGTGAGGCCCCCTTGCTGAACATGCACTGTGCCCTGTGTGTACATAAGATCTCTGGCCTCGGCGGGAAATGTTTACCCAGCTGAAGTCCAACAGCGTTGCAGTCTCTCTCAGTTGTGCTGTACCAACTGGAAAGGAAGTCACTTAGGATACATCTATTGACCAATATCGGATATAGAGACGTGGGAAGTAATAGAGTACAAATACTGTATTACTGCACAGTACTGTACTGTATAATAACAAAAATATCTGCACTTTATGATCCTTTCATTTTTTTAAATTATTAGTTTGGCTTTAATATCTATAATATCAATTAATATTTTTTTTGCATTATTGTGTGGTTGTGATCCACTTGCAGAAACAATTAATTTTCTCTGGCAGCTGTTCAGTGTGTTAACTTTAGCAGTCTAGCTGTATTCTAACATCCTCAGTGGCTACAGGAGGTTCCTTACATGTTTGATTTAAAATATTTGAAGAGTGAAGACGTGTGTCTCTGCGATTCAGACAGGTCTGTTGTCAGTGTGTTCATCACAGGGATACTGTAACATTACTTTACTTACCTTGTGTCCCTATAATTACCTGGTGTGTTGGATGTGTATGTGTGTGTGTGTGTGTGAGTGCGTGCGTGCGTAGGTGCACGTGCGTGTGTGTGCATGCATGCGTGTGTGTGTGTGCATGTGTGTGTGTGTGTGTGTTTGAGTATCTGCATGCATACAGCCAAGTTCTAAGGGGAGGCCAGGGGGGTTTATTAAAGTCTTTTATACACAGGTATCTGTACTTCTACAGGAGCAAAGTGTGTGTGCACCTTTGCCACCTCTGCAGATATGCCCAAGTTTCTCTTAGATAGTGTCATTTTAGGTTTTAGGTTTAGAGCTATATATTATTTTAATTTCTTCAGTGCAATTTTTCTTCAAGTCCCTTGAAAGAATTTTTTTATAGTTGAATAATGATTCTAAATCTTACTGCACTTACTTTCACAATGTAGATATATCCATCCATCCATTATCTTAACTGCTTTTCCTGTTTAAAGCTGGAAACTATCCGAGTTGTCATTGGGTGAGAGGTAGGATAAACCCTGAACAGGTCACCAGGGCCAACAAAAAGAGACACAAGCCTGTTTCACAAATGAACTTCGGACAATGTTAGGAAAATTCAGCCTCGGACATTGTCTGGAGTGGTCTTTCACACATGTAACAGACTGTGGGAGATCACCAGAGTAAGAACCATTTTCACACATTCATGTGTGAAAATCTGCTCAACATGGAAGAAAAATTAAGCTGTGGGAAACAGTGTTTTGTTACACAGATTCTGAGCCGTGCATCTAATATAAAAAGGTTAAATCACTCGACTACTGTTACAGTTGATAGAAGCATCATCAACAAGCCCATGTACTCGCTTTTAATACTCCTGATGATTTGGGACAGAGCTGCTTCACACTTACAGGCAATTTAGAGTCACCAATTAACCTAACATGCATGTCTTTGGACTGTGGGAGGAAACTAGAGTATCCAGAGGGAACTCATGCAAGCACAGGGAAAAAACTCCACATGGAAAGGCCCCTGCCGGCAGGTAGATTCACAGGGGACCTTCGGGGACCTTTTAACTGTGAGTTCTAACTGCTCCTGAATTATATTGAGGCAATTACAATAAGTGGCATGGAATAAAAAAAGTAAACACTGCAATAATTATACCACCTTCACTTTTTTATGATTTATTGCAGAATGTGCTTTGATTGTTTGTCACAATGATATAAAAGAAAGCAGGATAAGGATGCGGTATCAGCAGCAAAGCTTTGCAAAGAAGCTTTGCAATGCTAGTCTGCAAGATGAAAACGCTTTCTGTGAAATATTAATTAGTGACTCAACACTAAACACTTGGACTTCTGGTTACCAGTGCGTTTTAGCCACAAATGTGTGCTCAAAAATGTAGAACATACAGTACAACTGCAATTGCAAATGCATAAGAGTTGTACTGCTGTAATGTCAAAACAAAGTTCATTGCTACACCAGACTAGAGACCTGGCATAAAAAAGATCTTTCATAATGTGCTGCAGACCTGCTTAAACGGAACAATTTAAGAGATCTGTCCCAACTGTCTGAAATGACCTGAAGAGCCTCTCCAGAAATAGAACCAATATGACAGCAGGCATGCTTGACCTTTGTTTTCATGTTTAAGTTATAAACACATGGTTAAGATTATGGAAATGTCATGGTTTGGTTAGTTTTAGGCACAAGAACAGCTTGGCTAGGTTTAGGGAAACATCACAGTTTGGTTGCAAATTAGTACTTTCTGTACAAATTAGTATTTTCTGTGAGGACATGTTGTCAAGGTTACAATAACAAGCATGCATTTAAGTTTATGAAACCATCAGGTATAACAGCGATAACACGACTGATTTGGCTGGTAACAAGAAACAAACACAGGTCTCACATATTAAAGTCCTGTGTTTTCTAAAGCCACGTGACTTGATCTGATCACTACTTTTAGCCTGTTTTCAAAGCAGGAATTATATGGGAAGATCGGGAGCTTTTTGCAGAACTTCCTCTCCCTGTGTTTACATTGGAACAGCCAGGGTCTAAATGTAGTTCTCGTGCAATAGTCCAACCCCCGATAAAAGTCCTAAGCACTTCCTTAAGGTCCAGCAATTATTGGGGTGGAACCTACAATGGTCAAAGTCACTGTATGGTCAGATATCAAGTGGCATTTTATCCCTTTCACATTTTAAAAACCGGTAGCTCTTGTAATTTTTTAGAAAGGGGAATGTCTGAAAACTGATTAGATGTCAAGGTATTGAAAGGAATTTAAAGGTAAAGTGAAATCACATGTTTTCTCAGGTTCTGCACACAGCAATTACACCAGAGACAGGATAGCTAAAAATAACTGCTCAGTTTGGATGCATTGCTGATATGACAAGGACACTCTGAAGGTGACACTTTATATATATTTGACTCGAGCTTTTAATTTCTATCAAAACAAATTCTAAATATCTACAGTTCTACAGATCTGAAAACCAAACCAGACAAATAAACCTTATTCAACGTATTATGCACAAATAGATTTAAATGAACTGAACTCTGCTTAACCTTGCAACATGTACTTACATCATCTGTCCTCTTTCAACTTCAGACCACAAAAAAAAAAATGTTTGACTACACCTTCAACCCTTGGCACAGCCATAATTCACCCTCTCAGTCTGTCGGCTCTGGCAGCACAGTAGTTCAATCATCATGCAATAATGCTGGACTCAATCGTAGGTAAGAAGATGATGCTCTGCAGGGACGGTGATTCTCCCCTCTGAGATAAAACCAGCTTCTGCCAAGTGCTGGGGAGATTTATCACTGTGTCTGTTTAAATGTAGCCAATTTCACTTTAATATGATATTAAAGAATGATGCATGTCCAGGCTTCAGATGTTCCCGTTCAGGCAAGTGTCTTCTGCCCATGGCAGCATTCAAAACCCAGTGTGGCAGGCTAGTGATACAGCTGATGTAATGTTCAATAGTGATAACAGCCCTAAGCAGAATGGGCTTTGATCATTTAGGAAAATATGGTGCCTTTTTTTTCTTTTCCTTTTCTTTTAAACCACCATCTCTTGGCCTTGTGCCTGAATTCATAGCATCCATCAGTTTGATTTGATGGGCAGATATCCACAAAGCTCTTGTCACCTCCAATGAAATGGACTCTGTCTATGAAAACAGCAGAGACAATCGGCCCTGTTCATATGTGGTGAAACATGCTTTGTGTCAACATCATTGAAAACCTGAATCATTTCTTTAATCTATGATTAATAGATCTACTTTAATTTTTCTAATGGCATTCAAAAAAAACATAGTTGATGTACTTGAAAGACACTGTCCTAAATTGTGGCTGTTGTCTGTGAATCGTATCTTAGATGCCGTGTTTTCATACAAATACTCTACATTTTACATAAAAACTAACACCACGGTGTTGTGTGTTAGAAATGTAAATGTCTATGTTGTGTTGTCCAAATAGTGACAATAAACCTGCTTGACTTTTGTCGACCCAACTCCACTTGCTATGATGCCTTCCTCCTACGGTATGGTAGCCCTGGCATATTTATAGGGATGGATTACACAACATCAGACTTCAATTACTGTCTTTAAAACTGCATTGACATGAATAGAGTTTAATTTTACTTAGAACTAAAGACAAGCTCTAGAGCATGCACTCAAAAATAGTCAAAAATATAAAAAAAATAAACACATTTCAGTTATATTTATGCACACATTGCTGTGAAATGTCCTCACCACTTTGCTTAGACATAATAACCATGTTTTGACCCTGTGTGTGCTTCTGTGTTCGGTGGTCCCTCTTCCTTCCTCTGTACGGGTCTCCAGCGTTCAGTGTGTCAGCCCGTGTTGATTTCCGAAGGGGAAGTTGCCTCAGCGCTGCCCACAGACAAAGCCCTGACCTTGTAGGTTAAGGAATGTGAACTCGAGAGCTGTGACGATCAAGACCTTCCCCTTGGGCCGGACTACGCTGAACACCTCAGCAAATGCCTTAATATATCACATGCTCACAGATCTCCGCGTAGCAAGTAGAGTTAGGATGTAGAAATGAGAACTGAAATAAAAAACAGCTTTGCTTCTTAAAACTTGATGCTCCATTTAGTCTTGGTCTTAAATAAATTTGACTACACGAGTTTAAAGGCTCTTGAATATTTTGATTTTTTTTGAATATATTACATTTTGGTTGTGGACCACTGGTTGGACACCAACTTTTACATTCTGCAATCATTAGGATGATTTTATGGCCTTTTCTGACTCACACAACACAATTAATGGAAAAACTAATGCTGTGTATATTTATCTGAACATTCCTAGTGATTGAAAACAATTGTCATTGCCACTCAAAGTGGCCATAATCACTTTTAGCAATGAGCTCATTCTGAATGTTCAAAGTACAAAGGAGACCAAAAGGTCCTTGTCTCATTTATCACCCACATTAGGAAAAGGAGAAAGAGGAGGTGTGGTGGGGGGGGGGCTGTCAAAGCAACCACAGCAGAGTGTATCGTAACAGTGGTAGTCTTTCATCCCCTGAGGCCTAAACACATTGCTTAAAGTGAAGAAGAAGAGAAAGAAAGAAGAAAAGAAATGAGCCCAGAAATATTGCAATTACGAGTGGTATGTAGTTTCGAGGCCTTCGAGGTGTTAAGGAGAGCCCAAACAGCCTCCAGAGAATTTATATGAATGGAGGTGAGGGGTCAGACTGCTATTAATCATGGCCCAAACTAAGGATTAAATAGCTCGTTGTAGCAGGCAGATGAGAGAACCCAGACTGATGGAGGTGTTTTAAAGGACTGTTGTGTCTGTCTTCTATTACAGAGTGAAAGCCCGAGGCAAAACAGCCTTCTGAACCGAGGACAAATAGGATGTCCAATAGCTGCTCTTCACTCACTCCCTCCCCATGACGAGCATTTACCCAGTCAATTAAGTCACTTAACGTCATCGTGCAAACATGAAACTGTCTGATGATTAATAATTGTTTACTTGGAGGATAGATGAAGGGAATAGTCATTCAAATACAAGGTCTTGCGTGAAATAATCAGTCTTCTTCAGGACTCACACACATTCTTACACAATCACACCTTGAATCAGTGCCCAGTCAGACTTAACTTCTCTCCCTCTCTCTCTTTTTTGTTTGCACCACTTCCTTTGATCTTTGATGTGCCATGCATTGCATTAATTATGTATCTCGCCTCAGTGCAAACATAGTGAACACCTTCAAGTGCTTAATAGAAGCATGCTCATCACAGCGGCCTAGAGGATGGCTGCAGAAGGTGTGTGTGTGTTCAGTATATCATTCCTATATGCACTGCATAAGGGATTTTACTCCACGGGGAAAAGCCTGCATTTGTGTGGTGTTCTCCTTCAATCCGGGCTATAGAAGGGACGTTTTATACTCTTCTAAAACATCTTTCCGATGTGTGCTGGATTCAGAGTTAAAAAAAGGAGGAAAAGGCAGCACACACAAGACGAATGTGGGTTGAATTTGGCATAAAATGTCACAGAACAACAACGAGAACAATGATCGAGATCTAACATTGGTACTGTATAATGTAGTTATGCAAACCGAGCATGTTCCTGCTGCTTACTGTAAATCTAGCCTACAGGGATTTGTGTGAATCTGCTCCAAACTTTTATGCATCTCCAGTGAACTCAGGTTTTTTTAATTCTATGCTGGCAGATAACAGTATGGATTTCATGAACACTAACAGATGTAGAATAATAATGGTATTGTAAAATCTTAGCTTGTGCAATTTTCTTGGTCTGGAATTATTTTTTTGCTCATTTTACACAACATAAACAATATCTCATTGTTAAGATAGAGCTATGTTAGACAGAGGTTGGTAAGAAGAAAAGGAATCTTGTTTTTACTGTTTGTAATTAATGCATGTTTTCTTCTAAAAATATCCAGGCACAACTTCTGTGGTTCGTTCAGCGTTGCATCAAAGTTATAATATTTTTATATCTGATTTTTCCAAAGTAAACTGCAGAAACACAACCCTCATGTATAGTGTGTAAGTATTTAGAAATAACTTTTATGAAACCCTTTTCAGAAAAGTTGTGGCTTTTTCTCAAATGCATCAAAAACCTTTTACCTAACTCATTTGTATTTTGAGGACTGCAACACACCCAAAAAAGTTTGGACAGAGGCAGAGTAAGACTGAAAATGTACAAATATACTGACGTAACACTGTTGTGGTTAGTTCCAAAATTAGCAGGTTAATTGGTAACAGGTGAGGGTATGAAAGACCACCCACAAACGGATCATTCTTTGAAAGCAAAGATGGGTTGTGTGTCATCACTTTGTGCCAAACTTGGTGAGTGAATTCAGTCAATTTATGAAGAATCCACTGCATCTACAGAACATGTTGTGAAAGGCTTCAGGGTCTCTGGGGAAATCTCAGCAAGTGGGTTGAACAGTTGAATGTTTCTCCTTAGAGCCTTCGGGCAACTTTGCATGAGAAACCATCATGTTACCATGATGAATATAGCCACATGGGCTCGTTGTCACTTAACTCGGTATGTTGCTGCATCCAGAAATCCAACCTAAAAGGAGGATGCCACAAATTACTTTCTGTGCAGAAACGCTGCTGAGTCCTCTGGGCCCAAACTCATATCAGATGATATGGAAGACAGTGGAAACATGTTCTGTGGTGGGAATCCACGATTTGACTTGTTGTGAGGAAAAACTGACATCAGGAAATGATAACAACCATCCAGACTGTTAGCAGCAAAAAGGTGAAAAGCCGGTGTCTCTGATGGCATTGGGGTGCATGCTGGGATTTTAGAGACCCCATCAATATGTCTTGAAGTCCATGGATATTTCAGCAGGACAATGTCAGAACTTTTTCAGGACATGCAACAACAGCTGGGCAGAGTGTAGATCTGTCCCCTATCGAAAATGTATGGAACCGCATAAAGGGAAGAATCACACAGCTGTTGAGCAGAATGGGCAAATATTCCACTTGCAAAACGGGAACAATTACTGTTGTCAGTTTTGAAATGAATAAAAACAATTAATTACAAGCAAGGTGATGTGTAACACAGGGGTACACATGCCCCGGTCTCAGGTTTTTATGCAGTGTGATAGAGGCATCGACTTCAAAATGTGCTCATAATTCCAAGGAACTTGTTCAGGAAAAACCCCCAAATCCCCCAAAAGAGTAAATGTCTAAGAGAATTAATAAATCCCAGATTTTAGTATTTATTGGATGCTGATCAAAGTTAAAAGGGCTTAATTTGAAAGGGCTCCACCTAATTCGGAAAACCTCTTCTTTGAGGAAAACGATGCCTTTTTTAAAATCCAATGTGAAATGCAGTGTAGAGTGATTTTTTTTTCCCCTCTCTCTCTCGATCACTGTTAATCTGGCGCTTACGGAGATGCCTCGTGTTTCGAGCCGTGGTGTCGCTGCAGCGCGCTCTCCGTTGGTGGGAGTACCCCCTGCGCAGGTCCCCTTTGCAGTGCATATCCAGTAGTTGGAGTTGTTGTACATCGAGCCCGAGAGGGAGAGAGGAGTGTGAGCGCAGCAGCTGAGTGAGCAAACAGAGGAAGAGACATCAGGTTATCTTGTGAGGCTATCACAGACCGACACCGTCACTTTTACCGCTTCGTGTCGACTCCCGTTTGTTTGCTCGAGAGGCAGCCGCTTTGTGTTAAAAAGAAGAAGAAGAAACAACAACAACAACAACAACAACAACAACAACAACAACTCCCGAACGCGGTCGTCTCAGCTGGCATGAGCTAACCTACCAGACCGACATGGAAACCAAACCATTCTTGTCACTGGGTAAGTTTCTTGCTGTGGTATGAATGAGAATGTTTTGATGCGACCTTCCTTCGTAGACAAATGGGTGAGAAACGTGTCCCTGCGCGTGCATAGTATTTCTTTTCTTTTTTCTTCTTTTTTTTTTTTTTTTGACAGCGCGTGGAGCGAGTTGCCAAATCCATCAAGATGCTGACAAGTTGCAGCGGACGTATGCAAGATTTTTTTTTTTTTTTTTTTTTTTAATTTCCTTTAGAAAACAAAAGTATATTGTGGCTGTGGTACCTACTCTGGGTGCAGATGACATGTCGCTTTGATAGTGTGACATCTCGCTCGGGACCCGCTGCGCGCAACGTTTGTTTTTTTTTAAGTTTGCACGTTACTTTTACATCAACAAAAAAACAACGATAAACCAAAAAAATTAAATAAATAAAAATCCTAAGAAACTTTAAACTGAGCCGAAGCTTTGGGCATAAACGTCCTCTGAACATGTGCCATTCACTTAATTTTCTTTTTGCTGTTATCTGCACTTAGTTAGAAAATGTTGTAGTGATTCAATTTTGCCTAAAATAGACATGCATAGACACCTTTTAGTTTTTTGTTGTTGGCTTAACTTGCTTCCGTTGGTGGTTTGAAAGGACCCAAGCATCATGAAAAATCTGGGCTTGTGGTTGTGTTTAAATCAAGTTGTCTGTCCTCTAGAACTGTGGTTAAAATTAGTGCAAACTTTACTTAAGACAAACAAGTGAGACTGAGAAAATGCATAAGGACCTTTTTACACAAGTGTGTATTTTTGTGCTTCATTCAATCTGCAGAATGATCTCAGCTTCTGGAGGCTTTGGAAAAGTCTTCATTTTCTCAGAAACACAACTCATTTTAAATAGCGGCACAGGACCTGTTTGAATGTTCAGCTATTCTCTGCTTGGAAACCATTAATCTTAAGCCATGTTATTAATGGATGTTTTTATTTTCCAGTCTAAGCAGGCCCACACAAGTGCTCCACACAGTAATCATTAATGCGTAACATTACTGTAAGTTTGTCAAAGTGAACAGAGCAGACCCTTGTCCCCTTAAGCAGAGACACAGACCTGTATGCAAGCCCAGTTATTGTGTCTGCTCATGAGGGCATCATGTTACACCTCCACACGTATCATCAGCTGCCTGTACGCACCGGGGAGATTCACAGGGACTTCTGAGACACGCGGCGGCTTTCTTCTGTTACTGGCCCTGCTCGCTGATGCTGTGGTCAAAACACCCTTTATGTGGCTTCTCAGAAATACCCTAAAACCACCAGTGTTACTCACACACACACATTGACAGGCTGTTATTGCAGGTGCACCATATTGTGTGTCTATGCTGAAAGTGATTCAAGTTTCAGTCTGCCAAAAAGTGCACTAGAGTCGCCTAAACACACACAAACACACACACACACACACACACACACACACACACACACACACACACACACATGCACTTGACAGCACAGCCTTATGTGAAAGCCTCTGTGGTTGGTGTAAAGCTCATCACTTAATTGTTAAACGGAGGAGGAAGACTTTTCCAGCAGTGTAAAATCTCCTCTCTTCCTCCAAGCCACACAACTTGCCGCATCAGCAGCTTTTTCATCGCCTATAGTTCTAATCACTGACTCCTTAAATTGTCATTTATATTTAAACTCACACTATCAAAGGTCCACTTGAGTGCTGTTTGTTAATTGGCCCCATCAAGGACTCCACTATCTGCAAAGTCCTTGAACGTATCGATTACCCGCTCACTCAGTATAATTATCTGTCAAGCTGCATTAGACATTCTGACATGCAACAGTTTGAAATGACAGCGAGTATATTTTACAATTATAGATCAGTTGTTGGTCAAGATGACGACATCCCCCTTTGGCAGCCTGTGCTCAGCACTGTATGCTGCCTGCTGCCTGATCCCACTGTCAACCACCCCCTCCATGTTTGACATTAAGCTATGTAGACTGAAGGGATGACATTGAAAGGGGAATGTGTCCTTTTGTCAGAGCAATATGAGGCTCACCATGACAGTCTCTCAGTGAAACAAGCAGCATGACTGTGAAATGAGAGTGGTGGAGTCTGGTTGTGGTCCCTTATCCAGATGGAGGGGCTGAGGATAGAGGGTGCCATGCCGTTTGTTGCTCCAAAAGGAGATGTAAAACTTTTTGAGACAGTTCAATCCAGTTTTTCCTTTAAATGATTGAAGGTCATAAATAGAAGAATAATGATAGAACTAGCATCAAGTCTAATTTAAATATTTTAATGCACTTTTACACAGCAAAGCATCTTTTGTATAGAAATTTTATATTTTAGGTTAAGTCAGTATAAACATATTTATGATTTATTGAAGAACACTTTTGTTGTATATTAAATAATTGAATGCTATTAAAAAGTGCCAGATCGCTTAATACAAAGGCTGGTGTTATCACCTGCTAAAGAGGCGTGTGTGTGTGTGTGTGTTTGTGTGTTATTTTACCTCACATGATGGAGTTTCTTTTTGTTTTGGGGAACATATTGTACCTCCCCTCTCTACACACACACTCGCACACACACACACACATATATACACACACGCGCGCTCACACACACACAGAAAATCAATGAAGTTCATGGTCTTTGATGAGAAAGTGAGTGCGGTGGGTGGGGGTTGGACTGGGGGCTACATTCCTTTTCTGGCAGTAACTCAGGAACAAAGGTAATGCAGGGAGTTGTTGTTGTGTGTCAGCCGTTAGGGATGTGTGTCTGTGTGTGTGTGTGGTGATAGTAGGAGTGGGCTAGTGCAATTACACAGCCAAAAGCATTTGGCCAAGTTTGTCTTTTATGGCCATCCAGTTTTGTGCTCCTGATGTGATGTGCTCCCCTTTTAAGAAAAGGGGGCTCCAGCTGTCATTTTTATTGGAGGAGTTTTATAGCGAGACTTAATGGCTTAAAGTGACAGCTCCCTCTCCTTCTCTGCCCCCCTCCTCAATCTCACCCACGAGAGCTTTAACTATAGCAAATCAAAGAAAATTTGCTTGGCTTCTCTGTGCCCACCCTTCACTTTCCCACCCATCACCCCTGCAAATATCCAAACCAAACACCATGAAGAACTAAAGGATTTATGCTCCCATTTTAAAACACAGCAGGAGTATTTTTCTTCATAATTACAGTAAACTGTCATAAGTGTAGATCCAGTATTTGTTTTTATTGAAACAAAAAAAATCCATGCTGATCAGTATAAGCCATTAATTATACTTCCTGACTAAGAAGAAGCCTTATTGGCCTCAGATAAAACAATACATATTTTAGCCTGTCATGCTCTCTGCTTGCTCCTCTCGCAGCCCACACTTGTTTATGTTCTAAACATAGTACAAATCAGAAAGTGCTGGAAGGCTTTCTGAGGCACAAATCATGCAATGACTCAAAGTCTCATTAATTATTTGTGTAAGGAGCTCCCCACTTGCAAGAGGTCTTTATTGATAACTGCCGCAATGAACTTTGCACCTCAAGCCTCAACCTTTGCTCCATCATTCCAGGAATTTGCCTTTGGCGTTGTGTGTGTTGATTAACATGGTCTAGAAACAATAGCTTGTGTGTGTTCTTTCTTCTATCCTTTATCAATCCATGATTTTGTGCTGATTCACACCAAAGCTGCATTTAGGGAAAGATGGCACTTCACAAGTTTCCATGGCCCCAAGGCGATTTGCTTTCTAAAAGCCAAAAGAGTTTAAATTTACAATGATGTCAAACCAAAGAAACCAGCAAATCTTCCCATTTTAGCTTGAAAGCTCAACCAAACTTTTTTCAGCAGTAATTTACATTCACAGCTTGGATTTACAGAAGCTTGGTTGTTTGGCTGTGAACACTTCCAATAGTCAGTGTTGGAATCATCAGAGCACCATTAGTCTCAGGGTTTATTGCAGGTCCTCAGAGTGTCTGAATGGCTTTTCTGTGGGCTGGCAGTATTCAGGGTGCGTACAGCCACTCTTTTGAAGTGGAAACACAGTCTCTGTGGGGATTTGACCAGATCACACTCATAATTCGCATTGAGAGGAAGGTCGGTTTGCCCTACTCCCGCCAGAACACTCTCTCACTCTGTGTGGAAAAAGAGGTAGAGAGAAAAAACACGAGCGAAAAAGAAATGGAATGAAGAGCACGGCATATTGTTGCGAAGTAAGATTAAAATGCTGCCAAAAAAGCAGTAGCTGTCAGAGGATAACCGTCCTCTCCTCCGCAGTCTTCAAGTTGGCACGTTTTCAATACGAAAAACAGCTGTCGACTCCTCTTCTTTGATTGCACGTGAACATATCTTGGCTGTTTGGCGGTTGTGGTGGTTGTTTTGTAATCAAGTTATGAGCACGCAGGCTTTGATGGTTATTCGCTTGAGACGGATGACGAAGTGAGTGAATCCGAGATATGCTATGCTCCTTCATGCCATTTCTTTATGCTCTCTCTTTATTTTTTATTTTTTTCTCCACACTAATTCTAATTGGCCCCAATGAGAACCACAGCTTTCAAATCATGTGGTGTTTATTTCACTCAAACTAGTCATGTAGGACAATGTGGCAGGAGTGAGTAGAATTTTATTATCTGCTTCCACATGATGGGTCACAGAAGTAAGATTAGACTAGCATGGATCATTGCTTTACACATTGGGATAATATGCATCTGTTACAGTGGTTGCGATATCATCAGTGTGTAACATGATCAAAAGCTGGAATGAAGCGTTTGATGTTTCTGCACGCCTCAAAGAAAGGAAAAGAATTAGATTATGGACTCCAACTGGGAGGCTGTTTTTATAAAACTGTATATTCAGGTGTATACACATCTCCATGTCTTTTCCACACACACTCAAAGTGCAGCATGTGCCTCCGTGTGCATGTACACACACAAACACTGGCAGCTGCAGCAGACACACAGCAAGGTAATTATGACTGCCTTGCACCGCTTCATCAGTTTCTTTTCGGCGGAGCAAGAGGAGGTGTGCCAATGTGCCCCACAACCAGCTTTCCCTCCCCCCCGATCACCACCACCACTACTACAACCAGCACCGCTGTCTCTCTACTGTTAGTTTGTCTGTCACCTTGCCAGATGCCAGGGGGCGTGGGGCTTCCACGCGCTGCTGGGTATAGGGCTACGGAAATCTCCCAGCATGCAAAACACCTTGGTTTGTGTTCTGTGTGTGCCTGCATGTGTGTCTGTGTGTGGGTGGGTGTTAGGGTGTAAGCAGGCAGCAACAGTTTTGATAGCGAAGAGTAAAGGTTTTTTTTTGCATTTTTACACCTGAACACCAACAAATGCACATATTGACTCTGAACACATGGCTCCAGTAGTCATATTTTGCATATGATTCATGACAAAGTACTCTGTGCCATTTGTCAAACACACTTAAAACATTTTGAAAAGCCAAAATTGAGGAGGGAATGTGATACACTAGACAAAGAAAAACACAATTGAATTTAATCTTGAATGTTGTTTATAAAGTGAAAGTAGATTTTGAACACCAAAACAGTTGCCAAGATAAATTCGAAAGTGGCTAAGGATATAACTGGAGGTTTGCACTTGCATAAAAACATGATTTGACCCCACTGTAATTTAAATAAAGGCAGAATACAGCACAGTGGCCTGTGGACACAAAACACAAATGACTTACAATATCCAGTTTTTATACTCCACACATTTTAACTTAATCTGCAGACAGTGAATTACTGTTTTATTAAACAAAAGGTGATATTTGTGTGATATTGGTCAACTATCTTTAAGCGAAAACAAACCTTGTTGTAGCTTTAATACCATATAAATACAGTATAATATGTATGTGAAAGAAATAAAAATATCTAAGGCAGTGAAACATTATGATAAATGGAATAAAAGTGTTGACTCATTAGGTTAATAATAGAAACAACTCTGCTGAAATCATCTCTATCATCTTTAGCTACTGCTATTAATCATTTGTAAAGCTTTCAATCATTAGAGGATTTCCTGCAGCTATTTTGTCCCCCTGCTTAAGTAACTCTTAAGCTCCAAAGAAGCACTTTACATTAGGAGTTCAGGCTGAGATGTTCAGTGAAGAGCCATTATTGGGATCTTAAATGTAAGAGGACATTCTAAGCACTATTTGTTAGTGTTTTCTTCATTTGCTCTAATCAAAGAACTAAATAGGTTTCTGAACACTGCTGTTGAACTCTCCAGGCGAATGCTGCTGATTTGTCTACACTCACTTATTAATAAAAGAAAGGAAAAAAAAAAAAGAAACAAGCTGATATTGAGTTGATTGGGGGAGGTGTTTCTGTTTACCTAAAGAGTGAATATCCATTTCATTGCTCTGCCAAACATTTCCTATTTAAGCGTACGCTAGTCTTTTACAGATATCATTACCACAGAAAATTGTTGCATCATTGATCATACACCTGCTATCTTGTTCCTGTTTCTAAAGTGTCTGTAGTGTTAGGCAACATGTTGTCACACACACCAGGGTTAGTTACCATATTTGTTTTCAGGTTCTGTATAGAAACTTCTTCACTTTTTATATCATTCCCACAACACAGCCAGTGGATACAGGTTCAACTTTGAACGGGCCTTTAAACCAGTCTGTATGATTATAAAGGCTGTGACTGCAATTATGATAAACAGAAGATTCATTACAAACTGTATGGATTACTGATGAGATGGGGGGGATGGAACGCTGAGGGATATTAGCAGATTTGAAAGGATTGACACAGATCAACTCAGAAATGGATGCAAAACATAAATACGTACATGCTTAGCAAGCGGGAACTTTCACATTATTTTCACAAATTATCATGCATGGGTGAAATGAGAGAGGAGGAAAAAGGATTACAAGTGAGATGACAGGGTTCTTCTGCGGGTTTCCCTCTGCCTTCAGTGGACAAAGAGTGATTACATTTTTTTTTATGCCTGCTGGTCTTTCATGTTCATATATAACACACCTGCACGCATATGTGCACATAGAGACAGGTTGAACACAAGAGGGCTTTATCAACCACACACCTTGTCGCTGCTGTCTGGTTTTAGGAATGTTCTCAATGGCAGGAAGCTGAAAGGGTGTAAAGAATAGAGGAGAGGATATCTGAGGGAAAAAACAACAACGCTGACAATACTCTCTCACACTTGATTTGCTTTGCTATTACCTGTAGATATGACTATACCTAAACTCAACCAAATCTTTTACAGAGCCAATAGAAAACCGCTTATGTTTTTAATATTTGTTTTTTGTTTTTAAATATCGTTGCTTGTTATTGCAATTTGATTTCTGCAGGTAGGGTCCCTTTTTTTTTGTCTTCATCTTTAAACATGATTTAAACATTTTAGCCAAACAAAAAATATGCCGGTAACCCATTCTAACCACGTAGCAGGAACAGGTAAACAGATATATAGATCACAAGATGATGCCCACTTAAACTGTTGTATAATGGTAGGCGATTGTTAGCTAGAATTGATAACCACAGTGGACTTCCATCTACGGCTAACAGGTTATCAAATATATTTTGTCTGTAACTTAGTGTCCCTCCCTCCTCCCTAATTTTTTATTTATTGATGGTTTTATCAGATTCCCTACATTTATAGGACTTTTGATAAACATCCCACCCTAAGGTGTGGTGAGGAAAATGGCCACCATGTGAACACGGTCTACTAAGAGATAACAGCTTTACCGATAATTTCACCTTGAGGTGCACTGTAAAATGAAAAGTTTGAGTTGCTCGTCCCTCTTCTCATTTTAATGCACCTAAAGGAGAAATTTGCTTTGCAGATAGGGTTTGCGGTAAAATCCCACTGTAAAGCCATATATTGCATAATAGCTGCGTTGCATATTAGACAACGTTGAAACACATCATAAATTGCTGCTCTTTAAATCAGTCTTGACCAGAATGCAGGGTATACTTATCTCTTTTTCTAAACTGAGAACTAGTTAGTCACTGAATGTAAGAGCAATGAATAAATCCAGAAAGTGAATTAAGTGGTGTGTGAGTTGAATGCTCTTTCATATTAGCTACAGAATTTTTTAAAGTGCCTATTACTCTGAAAAAACCCTCTCTCATTGTGCCACCGTGTAACATGTTCTCTGAGTAAGGAAAATGGTTTATTTAAAAAGCTTTGTGCCACTGCTCCATGACATTGTGTACTTTTTTACTTTCAACGTAATAATGTTCTAATCCAATACACATGTAGACATCCCCCTACATAATAAATATGTTGTTTTTGCTGTATAGGCAAAGAACGTTGAGCAACCAGGTTTACAAGACAGACCAAGACAGGCAGGCGCTGGTCATGTCTTTGTCATCAACATTCTGCATACCAAAGTGCTGACGGCTGCCTGTGCAAAACGGCTCTGACAAGTTCAAGTGTCACATTTAGGATGCTTTCTTCTGTTTCAGCTCAGAGTGGGAAACAAGAGAAGGCTGTGGATTAAAGCGGGCAGATCTGAGCGTTGAATTGTTGGCGGAACAGGACTGTTATTGGCAGGACTGTGTGCAGCTGTGTAGATTTATGCACAGTAGTAGTGTGCGTGTGTGTGTGTGTGTGTGTGTGTGTGTGTGTGTGCGTGTGCATGGACCTGGAGCTAATATTGACTTTCATTAATGATCCTTTTTTTTCCTAACTATCAATCATTAGGTTTATTAAAAAAATAAAGAGCCCTTCAATCGAGCTTGAACCAGTATATGTTTGTGCTCAGTAATTTAATTCAATCATTCATTCATAATTGAAAATTTATGCTATGGTTATGGTAAATTACTAACTGTATGGTCACCACTGTGTACACGCTGCATGTGTATTGTATTGAGAATGTTTTTGCTTAGGCATGTGTGCTGTATATGTCGTTGTCTACAACCTGCACATGTAGGTTTTGTGTTCATGTTTTGCTGATGCTACAACGTGTTCTCAACTGGTAGTGTAGAGTCCCTGACACACTGATTTGTGAAGTGTGTATGCTGAGCAGAGGAGAGTCAATTTTCTGTCTGGGAGCGGGAAGGTCAAGGGTTGTGGCTGGGTCACGCTCTGTGGGAGAGGAGCGGCCTCAGCAGACATGACAGTGTTTGTGTGTGGAGGTGAGGAAAAGGGGGAACTGATGGAAAGGGGTGGAAGGGGCACAAACTGGATCAGCGTGGAGTCGGGTAAGAGGAAGCAGGAAGCGTGTTGATTCTACAATGCATGGATTTTTTTTTTTCTCATTGCATCAGTGCAGCTATTGTTAGTAACAGACTTAATTGTTAATTGATCCAAACAGTGATAAAACAAGGCACCTAATCTCCGTCTGTCTGACACACACATGCACACACACACACACACGCACAAGTAAGCAAACACATGTGCCTCACAGAATGAGAGTGGCTGTTTATTACAGGATCCTAGTGGATGCTAAGGTGCCTTGGGGGCTATTAAACCCCTCACTTAAAAGGCACTGATGTTGGTTGCTTGAAGGTGGGAGGGGTGGTGGGGCTAGGGAAAAAGAGAAGGAGAGTGAAAGCAAAGAGAGGGGAAGAAAGAAGTCCCTGGAACAGCGAGCAGGATGAGGGAATAAACAGAGTGAGCACATCTGGATTGCCTCAGCAGAATATTTGTACAACATCTGGAAAAATTCTCTGGAATTTAAGGGTCCCCTCCTTTCATTTTACTTATTTCTCTCTGTCTTTTTCTCCCTCTCCCTCCTGTTTTCTGAGTCTTCAAAGTCTCTTACAACGATGCAGCAGGCACGTAAATACTCCTGCAGTAATGCATGTTGAGCCCTTGCCAACTTTATAGCTGGCCAAATTGGGCCCATGTGACCAAGTCCCCTTTGTGCAGGGTCAGCTAATTAAGTGGCACAGAAGTGAGAGGGCACCCGGCTGTGGATACAGACCTGGGCCAAACCCAACTCCTCGTAAAAATAGGTATCAAGTAATATTTTTTTTTTAACCATGGCATGAAAAATAACCTCTCTGTTTTGCTTTCACCCGAACTTTTCTGATATAGCATGAAAGACCTATTGTATATTATGATTAAAACATGAACAGGCTTCCTTTGTAGCTTCTTCTCAGACATTAGTTTGTTGCCATTGAAAAGAAACAAAGACTCTTCCTATGAACCTCCCTTTTGTGGTTCAAAATCCCAAGAGGGACAGGAAAACTTCCGTATTGAATCGCCACCTTCCGTCAATATGTATCATTCAACTTTATACAAAACCCGCAGCTCTGCTTTGAGCTACGAGCCCCATGCAGTGCATCAGAGAGGCACAGCGAGACCTTTGTCCATCTCCTCAGTGAGATCACAAGAGCGATTCTCTCTCTTCTCATCATTAGAGATTAAGATTCTGATGAACTCCGAGTGCCTTCTGTCTTACCTGGGCAAGGCTCCTTATGGTTCGGCAGTGCTGACAGCCAGATAGCTTGCACAGAACTAAGGGGTGGGGGGGGTGGGGGGGGTGGGGGGGGGGCTTCACTGATCAAAAGAGAGGCACCACAGTCGCCTTCTGATGGGCTTAACCCCCTTCCCGATAGCTACAGTACATACAGGCAGAAGCAGGGCAGTGATCAGAGGGAGAAAGTGAGTGGAGTGATTGTAAAAAGGGAGGTTTTCTTAGAAGTGGGTAGAGAAATGTAAAGACCTATTTAGAGCTGAATTAATACATAAATGAATCAACATCGGAAAGAATCCCACTCAGCCTGTTTTAACACACCATCAAATTATTGTTTCACTTGGTTAATCATCTCTCTTTCTATAACACCAAGCCCGCGTTGCTGTGTAGTCGACCTACATCCTTCTGCCTGGCTGAGCTCACAAGTTGTTTCTAGGAATGCTGATGTTGATGCTACAGTGGTTTTTATATGTGTATGATGTTATTTTATAGTATGTATGCAGAGTACAAAGTAGTTTAATCTTTATTAGGGTTCTGGAATTTATGCAGATCGATTGATTTTGCTCTGGTATTTAACCAGAGTCCACTCTTTACTTTTGATTTAATAATTGTGTGAGAATAATACAGAACCATTTTAAACAAACACCAAGTTGGATTATTGAAATACTTGTGATCTAGTGATTATTTTAACTACATTTTTACAATAGTTTTCACTTTCATCTTGCTGACATTTATTGCAGACGGCGCTGGTGGGTGTTCTCTCGCAAAACATTGCACACATACTTTTGAATTAATGAAAACCAAATCCCTGTAAAAAACAGCGCATGAAAAAAAAAAAAAAGAATTTTGTAGTTTTCCACACCCCAAGGTGCCATCTAACACGAGCCACACATTGCTTTTGAATTTACTTGTTACCCAACAGAAAAGAAGAACAGAAAAGTGGCAACTGGAATAAGGAGTTTTGTTGTTCTTTCTTGTCTTGTTAGAAACTTGAACAAGTCTGTATTCTTATCATTTTACCAAGTGCCTTTAGGTTATTATTTATGCAGATGGCTCTGTGTGCCGCTGCAGGATGACCTTGCTCTGGCTCGTCCACTACTTGTCCCTTGATCCAAATTAACTTTTCTGTTTTGGACTGTACTTTTTGAGAGCGTGCACCGCTGCTTAGCCCTAAACCGATCTGACGGTCTGTCTCTGTTGGTCAGTAATTGCTATTTGAAATAAGAATTTTTACCCTGGGAGGCAGATGTAGTATTTTTGGAGCAACCTTATGCTTCGCTGGCTCATCGCATCTTGCGGCATCTGCAGGTAGATGTGTAGGGATGTCAGCGATGACATTTTAGTGGAAGGAGTATGCCATCAGCCCTTAAAAGGTGCTTCACCTCTGCACCTAGACCTCACTACAGTATCAAAACAAATCAAATTCTTATTGCTGTACTTTTGCTTTCATCCCTGGTATATACATTCAATTTAATAATAAACCATTTATGGTTACTTCAAAAATGCCTCAAATAAATACATTTCATGTAGGAAAATGATCTGAACTATATGTTGCTGACGCATATTCTGCAATGTCAGTACTATGAAATGATTAGTAAATGACAATTTTGTAACTGTATGGGACATTAATGTTAATATAAGGTTATTTCTACATTAGTGGTGTTGTGCAGCTCTCAGCTTTGTTGCAACAGCTCCCTGGTTTATTTGCACTATGAAACACAGCGGTCCTGGGCACCGTGACCCTTGAAAGGCTAGGAATCAAACTGATTGGAGAGAGAAGCCACGTGCTAGTCTGGGTCGACAGTGACAGTGCAGCACATTGATTGGCTCAGATCTGGTGGGGGATAGCCAGTTAGGGTTGGCTAATGACAGATTTCAGTCTCGCTCTCTCTATCTGTGTCTCTTTCTCTTACCATCACATTTGGATATATACACTTCCTGTGTGTGTCTCCCTGTCTCTGCTAACCACACATACAAATGAATGATTGGTATTCCACAGGCTGGGCTGCGGGGGATTGACTGAGCTTGTGACTAGCTTAACTTGTAGTCCTCTGCTTGATTGGCAGTTATGGTTTCTTCTTTGGCTGGAGCAATGTAGGGGCGGTTGGTGGGGGGGGGCATTTTGCATGTCACAACACGTCGCCGTTGCATTGTGGGGTGATGTGTTGTGAGATGTCTGTACAGTTATACAGTTGATATGTCACTCCAACAGGCTTGGAGGCCCAATACAAACACATTAGTCAGCATCACCACCAAATCCCCTTGTTGTGAACCAGTTGACTAATGACTTCAAACAAACATTACCTTTCATTAGTGAAAGGTAATGTTGTTTTGTAGTTGTGTTGGTGTCAAAGAAATTAGCAAAAGACTAATCACATCTAACAATTATTATTGTAATTGATCAGCAAGTCCAGTACAAACAGACAAGCACCGGTAAACCATATTGGAGGCAGTTTGGGACAGTAGAGAGTGTAGGTCAGTTATACAGAAAAGTGGGGGTGATTGAACAAAAATCAAGATCACACAAAACTCTCAGGAATTGGTGGAATTTGTGTTAATTATCAACATTATCAATTAACAACATCACAAATTCCTGGACAGACTTATTAATTACTTTATGATGTACTTTCATCATTTGTGTATTGTAAAATTGGAAATGTTGCAAAATGTCTTGAAAGGTTAATGTCTGCAAATGACTTTTTTTTGTCTAAACAGTCAAAAACCAAAATGAACTGAGTTTATTCTGATAGAATACAACAGAAAACAAAGAATGTCCCATCTTAGAGGCTGAAACCAGGCGATCGGACATATTTTCTTAAAGAAAATGTCTCAGAAGTTATTCAGTTGTCAAATCTCAAATCATTTATTGACTTTTTTTAATAGCCATATAGTCATCGCAGCTCTAGTCTAATGTAAAACACTGTGCAACACAGTTCATGAAACTTTAATTAGCTTTCTTTATTATCTGTATCCATCTGGCATACATTTCAAATTATATTCATGCAACTCTACCGGGCACACTTTTGCCATCACTTATTAAGAAGTTACAATATGTGGCTCTTTTTTTTTTTTTAAACATATCACAGTCCTTTGAAAATACCCCGTGTAATGGACAGTCTGCGTTACGGCCATAAGCCTGTCACAATGGAGCTGTCTCATACTGAAGCCGTGTTCCCTCCTGTTATGATCATTTTCATGCTATCTCAGGCTCTCGCTTTGTTTCCTGTCTCAGAGGGAATGGCTCACTCGAGTCTTTAATGCTCTGTTTTTTGTCCCCACTGAAAAGACTTGCTTCCAACCAGAATACAGTGTAGCAACACGCTGGCTCTATGCTGAGCCTCATCCCCCGTGGAAGAGAAATAATTTATAAAATGAAATCTACATTTGTTGTGTAAATGACCACATGCTGTAGGATATTTAATCCTGCCTGCAGTCGATCCCAGTCATGTGACTTGACCTAGTTTTTTCTGCCTCTCTTTGCCTGCCTCTCCTCTTTTTCTCTCTTTCTCTCTCTTTCGTTCTGTCTCTCTCACTCTGGCTTTCTCCCACAGTCTGTCAGCGTCGTGTGCTCTTTCTCTATCCATCCATCCCTCTCTCATTTATGCCTTTCCACCCTTCTCCTTTTTGTTCGCCCCCATGCTGGCTGCTGGCTGGATTTTCTCATCCTTTTCATGACTGATCTGAGGATTTGTCTTTTTCTCCTGATGTGTTAATAACTGTGTGGTTGTCCTTGATTATATTCTCAATACAAGCCCATTTTAAAAATGAGACATGTCACATAAGGGAAGTTACACTCACTTACAGAGTGACTGCCGTTGTGACAGCAGAACACTGTATGGATTATTGCTAAAGTCATGAGTCATCCTCGAATGTTTTCAGTTAGCTATTCAGAAACAAATTTGTTTGAGTAGTGCATGAAGATCTATCAGATGTTTTGTCCTTGAGTAGGCTTTTGTTCTCGTCTTCAGCAAACACATCCCTTTACAGCATCTGTTAAGTGATTTGTTCGGGTTGTTAAAGACATACTGTGCTGTCGTATACAGCACTCGTTTTTACTACTGCTTCCTAAAATTCAAATCTCACCTTGTTGGACTTAATAACTTGAATCTTACAACATTTAATTTCAGTTACATTTGTATACTGTTCATCATTTCATTGATGTGATTGAATTTTAAGGTTTTGCCAGAGCAATACTGTATGTGTTATTGTGTCCATGTATTGAAGCTTAGTGTTGACTCACAGTAGTACATAAATTGAAACAGGAATTTTGCGAAAGTATTACACATGCCGCATTTAAGTTCATCACTTGTACTTTCTGAAACTCAGAAATCTTCCAGCCCAGTCACTCTGCAAGTTGAATAATCGGTATGTGTAAACTGATGAGTAACATGTACCCTGCACATTTCGAGTGACGGTTAGACTGTCATTCCAAAAGAAACATCAGCCAAATGAATTATCTCCACCTAAATGTGTTACTCTGCCAATTCAGATGAAAGACGGTGGGGTGTAAATACATTGATTGCGCTGTGCAATACATAGCATGAAAGATGGGTAGATACATGGATAAATCCATGCATGTCTACTGTAGATGTAGGTCCTTGTAAGAGCAGCTGCAGCTTGCTTGGCGCAGCCTCAAGTGGAACGATTTGGTTGCCTCTTGGAATGCATGGCATGTATCCATTCCTGAAGAGCACAAGAGATCACTCAGGCTTTGGAATAATACAGTAACCCATAACACGCCTCAGCTTCAGCTGTCTCACTCTCCTAGTGAACACTCTAAACTCTTAAAGTTAGGGATGTTATACATTGTTCATATCTAAACAGTTTCCCTATAGTTTATCAGAGGCCATCGTGTTTGTGCAAATATGAATGAAATTGAAGCCTGGGTGTTGGTTTGCTTTGCTGAAGTAGAAGTATTTTTTTTTATTGTCTTGTATGGAGTTCTACAGGTGAAAAACGATTACATAAGAGTAATTATACTGTAGAAATATTTTAGGGTAAAGCTCATAAAAATCTATTTTATAATAGTCTATTGTCATAAACTTTTTTGCAGGATTTGCCAATTTAAGACGAATTACTTCACTGCTTACATTAAAAGTTTAGCACAGCTTCTGACAGTAATTTATCATTTTTCATAACATGCATAAAAAGCCAAAGTGCAAGATGAGATTCTTAGCCAGAAATTTCCTGGAGCTTCTCAAGTCTTGGCCCTCAAGACCTAAATATTAATCAGGCCTTTGGTTTTCCAAGATGCTTATTAAAAAAAAAAACACGTTTATGGAAAGAATTTATGTAACTGTCAAAACTATATTTCCTCATTGCTCACAGATTTTGTGCTTTGCCTCAACCTATGACATATGGGCCAAATAAGTTCTGCGGTTAAAAGTTGTTTTTTTATTTTTTCATCAAAGAACAAAATGTGTTCTAAATGGAATCTTAAATAAACAGAAACTTGCCACTTGCCATTTCTTTACAAATGTTTTTTTTTTTTTTTTTTTTTTTTTTTGTGGCCTAGTGTGTATATTTGTATGAGTAAAAGAGAAACCCTCAGTTTTAAGGGTAAGCAGTCTTAGGCCATTAATATGAGACCCAAAAACGCTGATACTTGAAGTGAGAAGGTTTTGTCGTCCCAGTTCATGATCTTGGCCCAGACTCTTTGCTTTGCTCTGTAAGTGCTCGTTTCCTGTCTATGTCTTTCCAAGTCCAGCCTGGCTCAGTGTCATTTAGTGATACTACATTGTAGGTGTACACTTTACAACCAATTCACTGTAGATTTCCTGGACAGGTTTATTCCAGGCTTTTTCACCCTTTGGCAGTCCACTCACTAATAGAGTTTTACAGTCAACAGGCTGGATTCAACATTGCTGGTTTTTAAATCTTTCATTCCCCGTATTTAATGGCTCCAATTTAAAGAGGCGTTTTAGGCAAAGGGTGCACTTAATCCCTGTTTTTACAACTGTCCTGCAAGTGGTCCATCTCGTGTAATTCTTATTTTACTGTATTATGATTTTCAGTGTTTTATAGTCGTACTGGCTTTCAGCGCACACCCATGGAGAGCAGCTGTGGAGCCAGATGTTTTTGTTTCAGGTTTTGAATTATGCACCACTTCATATTAATAGGTTTCCCATAATGGTCTCAAACATACTGTTTCCCATGATATGTATGCGTGACTTCCTGTAATGAAGTATATTTGATTTTTTTGTTTTTTTTTCGAATGGCACAGGATTACCCAAACATTATTAATCAGTGACTAAATAATTAAGGAATAATTTTCTTAACAAAACTGGGACGATCAATTATTCATTTGAAGTCATTTGTTAAATGGTGACTTCACTGATATTCATCTCACTTCCTATGGTCCTATTTTGAGGAGTATATACATATAAATGGCATTAAATTTCTGTTTTCCGTTGAATGAAATATCTCTGTTTCTAGTTGCAAAATGCCTGCAAATGACATCAACTGGAGGAGTTTTTCATTTCAGATAATGTTGCTCATATTATTGAGGTTTTACTTTATCAATCCGCTCTATCCAGAACTCAAATGAGTCACAAATGACATCACATACTGTAAAAAATAAAAATTTGAACTTTAGTAAATTTTAAGAAATAAAAAAAACATGCTGGTTCCAGCTCCTTAAATCTGAGGATTTGCCATCTGTTTGGTTGCTTTGTGTTACATGGAGTTATCAAAAAATGTATCAATCATTTCAGGCAGAGGAAACAAAGCTTAAAATGTTAACTCAAGACCTGAAGAGATCTTATTTTTCAGTGCTGCCCCATGGGTCAGAATGAAGGTGTTAATACATGTGCCACATCAGCTTGAGACTGGGGTTGCAGGAAGGCTATCACAAACAAAGACAGAATTAGCAAATGCTAATGCACGTCTTGACTTCAGCATGTGTCACCCTTGATTGTTGAATCTGGGTCAGAGTCATAGAACATATTGTTCGTCGGAGAAGAACAGAGGACGTGGGTGGCAGCCTTCCTTCTGTTTTGTCCTTGGGTGTTGCACATGTTTACATCCTCAGTAAGTTGGATTCAAGATGTACTAGACTGAGGTGGCAGAAGGAGGTTAATTGGAGACTATGTGCTCCTGCAGAGATGGGAACGCGATTATGTGGAGTCAGTTTAGCAGGCTAACAGGAAGCCAGCTCTGGGACCGTCCACCAGGACGCAGGCAGGCAGTGAGTGGGGCACAGGTCGCTACACTGCACTACACCTCGCTTCCTGCCTTGGAGCACCTCTCCACTGCTTTTAATACATCAGATTTCCCCTCACAGAACACATTATCTCCAAAGCAAGCTTTTTCTTTTTTTTAAACATATGTTGGAGGTGATTCTCTTTGATCACTCCAAAACATCAGCTATAATCAACAAAAACCGAGGCCGTGAACTTCAGCCAGAACTGTATCCAATTGCAACAATGAATCAGGGCTACAAATAGCAGTTTTAACGCTAGCTTGAATCAGGCCAAACTAAGGTCGATCCCCCAAAATATTGGATGAATTTCCACCAGTGATCCATTAGAGGAAGGATATAAAACAATGTTTTATCTCTACCTTTCGGGTGGTGATATTTCACAGTTTAGAAAAGGGCCAGTGTGCACCATGCCAAGGGTTGTTGGCGTGGGCAAACAGTTCGTCATGTGAACGGCTACTGTAAAGATCTGCACGGGGATAGTAGATTTTTAAATGCTTCCTTATGTTCATTCCCGAGTGAAAGGAGCCTCTTTTACCCTCACAGCTTTTTCTGAGTCCAATCACACAAATTTGATTAGAGCCGTTTGCCCAAGGAGCTGCTGGCTGCCTGTTTGCAGTGAGGCCCTTGTTCCCCTTTTTGCCCTGCAGAAAGGTTCTGACATGCACAAGCAGTCTTTGAACTGGCCCCTTCTTGTCTTCCTCTTTAACCTAATTTACCACACTATTTCAGTTTCTCTTCCCCCTCCTGTCTGTCTGTGGTTGCTCACCGATGGCCTGACTTTGGCTTCATCACATCACAGCAAGTGAGAAAGTGGCCTCTATAAATTATTAGAAAATTGGTGTCATCTAAGCTTAACCCTGGTGCTGTGCTTTATTCCATCCTGAGAGAAGGTAGCACATCTCTGTGAAAAAACTGGGAAGTTAAAGGTGTAATAGAGCCATTATCAATATACATACACCTGTTCAATATTAAATATTTCCCAAATTCCTTTGTCATAACTAATATTTACAGCCGTTAGTGTATCTACGCAGGTGTCCTATATGTGGAAGCAGTGGGGTTTCGGGTGTGTGTGTGTGTGTGTGTGTGCGTGTGGCGGGGGAAATCAAACCAGAATTTTAAAACTTCACCGACCAATTCAAAAACTTGTGTAGGTGGTGCAGTTGGTTACTCACACCCGAAATTGCAACAGAGTTGGAAGGAGGCCCGTGGGCGGAGCTTTGACAGTGGCAGAGTTTGCCACAACCACAACCACACTTTCAACTAGTTGTCTCCAGACGTATGCTCATTTTACAAAGTGTCAGAATTATGCCTGGGTCTGCGAAAGTAGTTATAACCCTGGTGTCAACAAGGGCACTAGAGCAACAGTGCTATTTAATAGTCACTGTTGATTAACAGTTTTTAGAAGCATAAGTAAGTTTTTTTTTTTTTTTTTTTTTTTTTTAATTGAAAAAGTGTTGAGGTTATTTCAGTGCAGTTTAGTCTCTGCCATACTGCTTCTCACAAGATTTGTCAAACTTTATGTTAATATGTAGGTGATTAGAAGCCATGATGCATTTTCATTAGGTAAATAAAAAACAAAACGATTAATTCTGTGGAATTAAATTAAGTATTTAGATTATTTAATCTATATTTAAATTGAGCTGCAGAATCACACTGTATTTTGAAGCCAAGTCTTTAAAATTCTTACAAAAAAAAAAAAAACTGTAGACATGTGCTACTCAATAATAACCCAAAAGTTTTACAAAGGTCATCTTTGACAGTTCTACCTTTTCTGCAGATGCCTTGCAGCTTCAAATGCCACACCAGGGCAACTGCCACTTTCATTATCCTTAGACTATGTGAAAGTGCAGACTCAATTTCAGACAAAGTAGTAAGACCTTTTTTTTTTCTTTCTTTCTTTTTTTCTTTTTTTTGGTGAAATAGCCGTTACAGAAAGGTGCTCTTGTTCATTTCAAAAGCGCCTCAGTCGCTTAATAAGTCATTCAATAAAGCTGTCCAGTTAACTTTTTTTTTTATTGCCAGTCCAGTTTTAAACAGTGGTTGGTTTTGTGAGTCAAAACCAGAGACAAATGCAAGTTGCAGATTTTAGTCACATTTGTTTCCCAGTTCAGTCAGGACCAATCAAAGCATAAAACTCCTCATCAATTTGTAAAGAAAGTTTTCCTGCAAGCGATTTGGTTTGTTGTGGCTGAATCTGAGAATTATGTCTTTCAGCCAAGGTCTTTGTGGGTATCTGTTTCTGCAAATTTTGTTTAACCTTCCATTAGGGCTAAAAGAAGTCCTAAGGGGATTAATGTTGTCTTGATTCATCCAAGACAGAGCAAATGATAGGCCTAAAGAGTTTGGTAGTCTTGATTATCTGAGGGGTCATCTAATGTCCTGTCAATTTGCCCCTTTGTGTTTGTTTTGGCTGCTCAGGGACTCTAATGGGGTCTAACTTTAGTTGGAATTTAAACCCAAAGTTGTGTTTCTGAAACTGCAAAAAGGCGTGTAACCAATCCAAATAAATAGCATGACATGTAGAACAACAACAAAATGTTCTGAGCTGTTTTAAAGCAAGTATGATCAGCAGCTAGGTGCTGCCTCCAGTGATCTTTGTGGGCTTTACTTCGTTGTTGTGATACAGTATCTGCTCAAGCTTTGCTCTTGTTGAGATAAATAAGAGCTTAGAGGCATGTTTAGTTAAGCAGTTTTTTCCCTTTTAAAATGTATATTATTGAGATACATGTAGTTTGCTGATGGAGCAGATATACTCGGAAGCAGAGCTGGATGCTTTCCATGCTGACGATCAGGACTAGAGAAGAGAATGCAGCAACCAGATGAGAAGTGTTTGATTATCAGCTAATGACTTGCGAAGGTAGAGTTGTTTGGTCTTGGTGTATTGAGACTTTGCTGCATGAGATCAGCTCTCTTTAGGGAAAGAGAAACATCAGGGAATCAGTCATATTTGATGTCTTTCTTAATTGGAAATCAGCACGAGACACAAACGTTTTCCTTGGTAACAATTGTAAAACATTTCTTTCAATTAAGAAATTGTTTAGTCTCTGAAGTGTCAGCAATACCAACTTCCTAGAACACATGATGAGAGCATTAAACTGCTTGTTACATTCAATCAAGAGTAAAAAAGCCCCAAAATGTTTATCCCAAGTGATATTAAACAGAAATCTGTTAAAAGAAGCTGAAAACAGAAAATGGAAAAAGTACTTTTGTACCTAGCAATAATATACATGTACAAATTGGACTCTATATATAAATATAATTTAGTGTATTGTATTGTAGTTAATAAAATTATATATGTTGAGAATGAATACATTATTTGTCAGTCATTCGAATTTTGTCCTATGAAAAAGCAAGTTGAGGACACAGAAAATCTAATGAAAAAGATAACTGAAGGATATGTCGGGTCTTCAAGGCTGCTGTAGAGGACAAGCAGGAGGAAGAAGAGAAGGAACGGTGGTGTGGAAGTTGCACTGTCTTATACTGGCTTTCTTACCCTCACGTGGATCCTTGAGACTTGCTCTAGTGTACTGCTGAAGGTGAATGACATTCACAAACGGTAACCGTGGCAATTGATGGCTCCTCTCCTGGTTTGTCCTTCCGCGCGTTCTACCAGGACCTTATCCCCAGGAGTCCAATGTGGGAAAGGCTTCTTTTATTGCACCTGGGAGATGCATTAAGAGCCCAATGAACTTTGACCTTGGGCTTGGATCACCCTGGCAACACGGGACACGAACAATCGTTACGCTTTAAAAGAGCTCTGCTGCAATCCCTTCAACTCTCATAAATGCTTCAATGTATTTCATTCAAAAGACTTGTGATTGTGGGATCTTGTAAAGTCTGGAAGCTCTTTTACTGCTGTATGTGTGAGAACTGAGAATTGTCCGTTAATGAAAATACTTCAGCTGTGCTCTTATCAGGGACTTTTGTTTTAATGGCAAATTGTAACCACACCTTTGTTTCATTAGAGCCTTGTCATTAGGACTCACTTTTATTAGCCTTATATCGATAAAAACCCTTCTTTAATTAGCGGAACATCTCAAAGGCCCGCCTTCATTAGCACAAGGTTGTAAATGCTGGATGTGATTTCATTAGCGGCCGAGCTTTAATGAGGAAAACCCCAGCATGTTTACATCGCTCTGATCCCCCATGATCGCTGGTAAGGATAATGCTGATTGGCTGTTTGCAGGGAGCGGGAGGAGGTTTGAGCCTGTCCCCCCCAGGATTGGATCTTTCAGTTATTAAGGCCAATGTGATCCTTTCTGCTTAGGAGTGAAGAGCAAGATCAAACATTCCTCTAATGAAGGTCCTGCTGCAGTATACCAGCCAAGACATAATGATGCGGTGTGATAGGGATGATTTAATGACGAGACAAGTACCAACCTTACCACTCATGACAGCAGATCCTGAACCTGCACACGCATGTCCGAGCTACTGCAGCACTTTCATCATTTACTTCAAGGCCTGAGAAGTAAAACCCTTCATTCAAAATGATTTATGATGCCAACGAGAAAAAGACACATATTTGCTTCTGAAAATCATAGTTTTTTAAAAAATATGTATTTATTACAGGGGTCATGTAACAGTATGTTTGATCGTTAGATCTTCATTAGTACGTTTATTTCTCTGAAAAAGATCAAAGTTTAATGTAATTTATTGACGTGTTTAAAAATGTCTTTTTTTACATTGTGAGATCAACTTCAAACTAATTTGTTTCATTTTCTAGTTTTGTCTTTGAGCTTTAGGTGGAATTCCAAGTGTTTAAACTCCATACTTTAGCACTACTTTGTCCCGTGGGAACATTATTCCAGTGGATGGCTCGTGGTGTTGAGCTCCTTACGGGGAGGGGAGGTGCTGTCTTATTAGTTTACTCCTGATTTTGGAAAAGTCCAACTTGACTGGAAGCATGGGTTTATATACCAAAGCCTTAATATGCAGTGACATTGCTCAGAGCTCAATACCATATGTCATTGTTTGCCCTTCAACCCCTTTGTACAATGAGGAATGTGCCGTGTTCCTTGAGGACTGATTGAAATGATTTTAGTGCATGGAGCAGGACTTTAAGAGTCAAAATTTTACCAGAATATTCCAAGATTATTTTTTTCCTCATCTAAAGCAGAGTGGGTTATGAGTACAGTTCCTTATACATTGAAATATTCAAGTAGGAAGATCACTTAGGTGAAAAACAGTTCACAGTGAAATTTTTCTGTTATTTTATTATCTATGCTCTTACTGCTTTGAGAGTAACAAAACACCGTAAAAAGATTCCATCTTACTCAATGACTGATTTGTGAGCTCACTTTATCTCAAAGCTTGAAAAAGTAGTCTTCATATTATAAGGTCATTTTGTTTATTGTAGACCCAAAAGTCAGTTACATGAACAAACATTTTTTTTTGCATTATAGGTCTGGATTATTTTAATTATTTAGAGGCATGACACACTACTAAACAAGGTCATCATCATCGTTGGCATAGCCATTGACTTCTTGTATCGGGGTAACAACACAGAGAGATTATCTGGTTTTGGCACCAGAACTAAGAGGATGTTATATTGTTGACTTGACAACAAGTTGATTCAGCACTTAATCACATACAGACATAGTCTTGACTCAAGTCCGGTTAGCTCTTAAGCTGTGATTATGTAGAATCAACATCATAAATTGCCATTATGGTTTATTGTTGCCCTTCAAACATGTGTAAAATCTTAATGAAACCCATACAACTGTGTTTTATTCATTGCTAGTGTTCTGAGCTGACATTTTCCACCATCTGTAAACAACAATAGCATTATTGTGCTGGGAAACAATGAGATAAAGCGTCCGAAGATAAATTTGTTTACTTATTGTCTAACGAGACTCTAAATGCCATCCTTGTCTGTTTTATTTAATTCATGATGTTCGAGATGATCTCAGTATGTCTGTGTTTCCTCTTGTCGGCCCAGACTTGCTTTGCCTTGTCAATCCCCACTCCATCCGTAATACTAATCAAAGCTTTGAAGAAGGCATCAGACATGAAACCCTCCACATTACTGCACACGCATATGCACATGGCACACACACACCCTTATAAGAAGAAAAGCTTCAGCATCCCAGGCAGCTTATCATGGGGAACTAATTCAATATCCCTTTGCCTGTTTTAAATGTCATTCTCTGAGCTCATCTGGAGTGACATGTTTTTCATGGTGGAAATGAAGGCGCTTTATTGGGCTCAGAGCGCAGTAACGATGGGGAGGGGGGGGAAGACACTCCTGCCTGTTGCTGTACATGTTTGCTGGAACTCTAAAGGTCCTCATGAGAAATTAATAAAGTTTGGATTTGTAGAGGTTTGCTGAAGCCAGTGAGATCTGCATGATCCTCAGCTGACTGAGAAAGCAAAGTGCACATGGAAGTTTTGGCTAGAGGCTACAGTGTCAATCATAGGACGAAATGCCACTTGGCCACTTGCAGTTTTTATAAGGAGTAATAAAGAATTTTAAAATGCTAATTTTTGCTAGTAAAAATGGGCCATGTAGTTCAAGTTCTCCAATTTTGAATATCAGAAACGCTAACAATATTGTTGCTATCTTTGGCAGTCTAGGTTAATTTCTTGCTATTCCGCTTAGCAGAAACATATCAGTGAATAGTGAGTGCTGGCCCAGAGGGGGTCCAGGCTACTCAGTTGCTTCATTGTGCTGGGTAATGACTTCCCTATTGAAAATGACCTCTTCAACCCCAGAGACAGACAGTAAGATGGCCTCGTCCAGACCCTCAAGGCATTTAGGACTAATTTGGCATTTTACCCTCACGGAGCCGCTAACCTCAGTTCCGTGCCCGACCAGTTTTATCTTCCTCCAGGCCAACCTCACCCAGCACTCTCCAAGTTCCATCCAGAGTCTGGATGGTGGTGTAGTGCTGCTAGAGAGTAGGTTATGTTAAGACTAAGATGGCCACGAGAATTTCAAATGTGAGAGTTTGACTAGGTCTGAGCGTGTCATGATTCTGGCAGGAGGCCATTTTTGTTAATTCGTTGGTTCTTTACCCCACGAGCGCCAAGAACCTCTAAAAGAAGTGTCTTCATTTTGACATTTATTTTTTCAGCTGGAGTCAGCCGTTGTTATCATCTTTTGTCTGTTTCTTATTTCTCTTGATCTGTTTTATAACAGGGTTCCTGAAGCCCCAGTGCTCGTTGGCACCCCCCATGCAGCGAGGTCGCTCACATGAGGCTTGTTCCTGTTTCAGTGGCGTGTGTCACCTCCATCAGCGTCGCCTATCCTCAGGTAACTCCTACTGTGTAAACTGTTGCTACTCATATGTGTTGTTGGGTAATAATGTAGGGGCATGAACTAGCAGATGCATTAGGGATTAATGTTTGTTGGATAGCTGCAAGTTAGCAACAGCATTTAAAGAATTAGTCATGAGGAGCCTGTTATTTTATTATGTGTACTTCATGACCTGTTGCACCTAATGAGACCCTTTCAGAATAGTAGCTTATCTAATTTAAATTGATCTTGTTTTGACATCAGAGGCATAAAAAGTGTTTTTCAGAGGCATATGGTTTTAATTAAATTTGATTTAAATTGAGATAACTTATTGTGTTTGGCATGTAATGTTTAATAAATGAAGAATATCTTCTTAGGTTCTTAAAAGATGTGATTCTATCATATTTTTTTTATTGGATGGAAAGCACTGCTTGTTTCTGCTGCACACACATGCAAAGACAATGCCTTTGGTCAGAGATGTAGCCAATGGGGGGGGCTTTTTTATTTGCAGCCTGATCGGTCTTTCTTTCTCTCTCTTTTTTTTTTTTTTTTTTTGGATTAATGGTCTCTTTGCATGTGGAGCCCCAGTGATGGACAAGTTAACAGAGCTGCTGTGAGCTCGGCCCTTCCTCCAAACGCCTCAGCCCTCACCTCACAGCAAGCAGGGTCTGACATCAGTTGATATTTTCTGTGCTGAACTGTCTGGTATGTGGCTAATGAATAGGGTACCGAGCTTTGCAGAGCATGTGGTTAACACTGATACATTTATCACTCCGACCCCGAGGCTCACTTTGTCTGCAGTGGCAGCGCTGCAACCAGCTGAGCTGCCTGTCATGTGAGGAGAGCACGAGTCGTTTAGCAGGATAAAGTAACCTTAACATGTAAACTGTCCCACGAGAGCAGCTGCTTGCATTTATACATAGATACTTTTAAGCTTTTATGCTTGAACTATTTAAAACACTTTAAACAAGTATACTCATTTATTTTGTTGCTTTATTGTAGTTCAGACAAATACCAAACATACAAATATAGACTTTTTTCCCAGGACCGCTTCTTCAGCCATTTGTTTTTAGAGAATACAAATATTTCTTAATAGGAATCAAGTGCTTTTCCTATTTATCTTGTTTGGAATTACTCAGAGTTTAGTCTTTTTGTTCCATTGTAAGCAGCACTACAATTTAATCAGATTCTTCTCTGGTTTGCTTAATTTGATTAATTTTTACACAATTTGAAGTGCTCTTAGCTGCAATATTTGCCTGGTGAAGTGGTTCATTGGATTTAGAACCGTACAAGTAAATATTATGTGTTCTGTTCTGAGTGTTCTGTTGAATCAGTCTTCCAGTAAAATATTTCGATACTACATTTCGGTAAATATACTGTTTTTCAAAACCAGGACAAATAACTAAAAATACTTTGTATTCCAATACTCAGAGACAGACATGACATGAATAATTTTGCTTTTACCTCTTTTTTTCGGCCGAGAATGTCTTCTTAAGGAGTGCACACTGACAAAAAAACAAACACTTAATTAGAAAATGAGAAAAAATGTATAAAATGCAAGAGATCTGTACTGCAGCCTGATTTTGATAAGCTTGTTTCTTTCATGTCTGTATCAAAATTGCATGTTTTTCCATCTTAACACATTTTAAATCCTTCCATTATGTCTGTCCGTGATGCAATCAAATTTACCAACATGATTACAGTGATGAAATGTTTTACTTTTCACACTTTTTTTTTTCTTATAGTAAAAGTTTTGCCATTGACAATCAGAAACCTAATTATCGTCAATAACACTTAAAGAGTTTGATCTTTAAAAAAAAAGAAGGGAAACAAAAAACGATTTTACACTGGTGTCATACATTTTTTGATACCTAATGTGCCACTAATGTGCCATTCTTTTGTCATGAACACGACCTGGTTGTTACACAGTCCATCTCATAACTGCAAAGTGGCACAGGTCGAAGCAGAACACTGTACCTGAACCTGCTGCAGGGACATAATTTCCCAATAGTCTAACATCTTTAACATCTACCATCTTTGAAGTCTTTCTTACTGTATTTTAGGGATTCTTTTTTTTTTTTTTCTTTTGTCTGGAGGCAAGATGAGAGCCTACTACTCTCTCTTTCACAGGCAAATACTTTTTTATGGACAAGTTTCAGCACGATTGGTGAGGTGCACAACTTTCCACCAACCTCACCCCCATCTTTGTGTATTTTACACAGTGATCATGATTGATTGCAACATTTTTTACTGTCACAGCTTCAAGTAAGTGTGGACATGTTTCCTGAACAATTAAGAGCATCTGGATTTGAAGTGTAGTCTTGCTGAAGTATGCCAAAGGTTTTCCCTTCTTTGTGTTGTGGCTATTTTAAGACTAAGCACACAAGGATAGAAGCCAGATTAGATTATTTTGTCTTCCTCAGACTCAGGGGCAAATAGAGGAGTAAAAGGGTTGAAAAAGTTGGATTTCCCTATTGTGTAAAACAAATTCATTGGTTCTTCACTAATGAAAGTGAAGTAACTGTCAAGGCATAGCAGCAGAGGGTGCACAGCCGCTCTTAAGTCTGAAGTTTATAGACGCTATAATAATTATGGGTCTAATTATGGAACATGTTACTATAAATCCACCAATGCCACAGATTGTCCTCCAGTCTCAACGTTCCAGCCGCCTGACTACAGCCACAATGACAAGCTGCTGTGGGAGGTGTGAGGCGTGTATCATTGACCATGCAGGAGGTTTCTGGGAAGGTTTGCGAGCCTCGCCCGGGGAGCTGTATTCAGCAGCGATCCGCTGAACTCCAGGCTGCGCACTGATGTGGCTGGTCTCCGGTTTCAGTGGTTTTACATTGTTTGAGCTTTTCAAAAACAAACTTCTTACTGGAAAGGGACCGTGAGAAACATAATGTGCAGAACCTTACTTTTCCGGAGGATAATTTCAAAAAGGCAATCATATAGTGTGTGTGTTTTTTTTTTTTTTTCATGAGCAAAAAGAGTCATGATGGGAACTTTTTTTCTTCTTTTTTGGAATTGTGGTGTATGAGGTGAGAGCGGGGGGAAAGCGTAAAAGAGTGCATTAAAAACAGAGCTTTTTGAAAAGGCCCTCACAATGCAGGCCTTGTGCTGTGATTTGGTCTGTCCTCACCGAGCTGAGCAGAGGAATGGAAAAGATTATCCACAGGAATGTCTGGGGTGCCCTCAAACGGAGCGGGCCGCGTGACTGGCCAATGGGAGTGAGTTCTGCAGAGCGGCGGGCTAATTTTTTCCTGATGAACTCAGCCGCCTGCTTCACAATGCAGTCTGATTGCCAGGCCTGAACTCACATATGGTCTGTGTTTGGAGGGTCCAAATGACAGGACCAATTCTTGCCTTGAGAGAATATGGAGTGGGGGGTGTTGGACGTACATGATTAGTACTGGCTCCCCCATTTTATTTCATTTCATTAGCTTAGGATGTGGCTTAGTGGTGCACTGGAAAAGCGCCAAAATGATCTGACTGTCCCAGCCTTTCTCACTAGCTGCTGAGATTACCAGACCAGGTGTGTTGTTAGTTTTTGATTCATCACTCTTTACCAATGGCAGTTTGTTAAAATAAGTAGCCATTATGCCCAAAGCCAAGCCACATTAGTGTTCACGACCGTTCCACTTCATTACAGTGCCTCAGAATTATCTCACTGCCTCACAAATCCTGCCAATTAATTTGGAACCCATTTACTACTCAGTGTACTTGGAAAGAGGCTCCACCAGCTACAATTGGGCCAGGGTAAACTGCAGGGAAAATGCAAGTGACACAGCTCCAGTTTTGTGTGTGTGTTTCTGCACACATTGTTTTTCTGTGTAGTGCTTTTAGCATCAGCATGGTAGTAAAAAAGCCATGTGGTGGGCCTCTGGAGGGGGGCAGCATGTGTTTGTAGACCTTGTGGTTACACAGCAGGATTTGAGACTGGAGGCTGAGGTAAGGGGACAAAAGAGGCTAACGTGGGGGTGCATGGAGCTAAAGTGGCTCCTGCTCCTCATATTTCCCATCGTGGGGTCCAACAGAGGTGAGGAGGGTCACAGAGAGGGAGCTCGTTAGCCTCAACTTACTCCATGCTCCCCATGCTCTAATTGGCTGGTCAGAATCAGTGCCGTCCATGGCTGCTTCCTCTGAGGTCAGGAGCCAGAGGGGCGAGAGGATGTCAAGCTGTAGATTATGCCCCCCCCCCTCGTTCTTTAGCACATGGACACACAAACACACACACAGGTTATTTTTAATATGAAAACTATCGTGAATTATCTAAAGCAGCAACCAGCTTATCTCAATGTTTTTGTTTAATAGCGTGGTGTTAACTTAAGGCCGGGGGACTGGGGTTTGTCATAACTGGGATAAGTACTGCCAAACTGTTCTGTTAATTGGCTCTTTTAATTTGTATTAGACTTTTGAGATACTTTGAGATGTATTGGCTCTGGTTCAAAAGATACACAGCCTCGTTCTACCTCCGGCATCCAGCTTGTTAAAATAATTTTGGTATCTACTATTCGAAGTATAATAAAAGTGCAAAAAATGACCAACAGCTTTAATAATAACGTTTAATAAATTGAGACACTGTAAAGTTCCTATAGCAAATGTTTTAGAAAGCAGTTCCTTTTTTGTCCAGAATGTCTGATTCAACATTATGTTTCTGGCCACACACATTTATACAGAAGACTGAAAATTTGTTAAAAAAAATTTGTTAAAGTTAAATCGAGTGTCCAGTGTCACCTTCAACTTTATGTTCCCCAGCAAGCTGCTGCTGTTGGCAAGGTTCATGAGAGCAGTAAGAGTAAACTACAACAATAAAGTTACAGGCTGTAAAAGTAAAAACCATGAGCTGAAAGATGCTAAAAGTCACAGATGCGAGGTGAACTGCAGAACATGGTGAAATGTCTCTGCATACTTCACACCTTTACATGTAGTCAGTTCATTCATTTGATGATATTTCATTTCTAATTCATTCTTTCTGTGTCCCCCTGTATTGCCTTCTCTGCTAGTTGTTTTACCTACTGGGCATACTCATAACACACACCCATGTGTGGGAATTTTCCCCCAAGTGCCACCACAGCAGCTACTGTGCATCTGCAGAGGTGGAGGTCTTCACTGGCACAATGTGATGGCAGTCATCCATAGCAGGTCACTAGAAATCAGAGCGACTAAGCCTTTGATAACTCTCTGAGCTCATAATCCCCAAGCAGCACCATCAGAGTGAAATGCTATCTCATTGTAACAGCTCCAACCCAGCGGAGAGCACGGCGAGCAGGCAAGCACGGGTAGAGGGGCCTGACAGGATGTGGTTGTGCCCCTGTTTTCATACAGCCATTGTCATTGTGCAGGGTTATTAAGTGTGTGAAGGTTGAGGGCTGTTAAAGGCTTTTTATGAGTTTATCATGGTACTGCTAAGAAAACAGTTTACATTTCCATAATCAGGAGTAAAGTATAATTTAATGGCTAATGAATTTTTTTTGGCAAATTATAAAGGTATAGGTTGTTTCTTCTTTGTTTGAAAAAATTGAAATGAATTTTTAACCAGAAAAGTGAAAAAAAAAGTTTTAATTTTGTGACGCTTCCTTAGTTATATGTAGTTTGTAGATAATATATTCTCTCAGAAGCAGTTTTTGCAGAAGAGGTAAAATTTCTTTCTGCCACATTTTACAGCTCTCTTTGGAGTTGATCCTGACCCCTTGAGTGAGAGTTACAGTATAGTGTGTATGTGTGAGGCTTTGAATCTGGAAAGAGGGAGAAAATAACAACTCTGCATTTTTTATGCAGAGTTAACATCAATTAAACATGAATAAGCAAGTCCTCATTCTTCAGGCCCCACGCCGCCTAACACAGAACAATATGTTAATCACGTTGGAATATATGGGCAAATTAAGGAATGCCATGAATAAAAATGAATATTTGCATCTTAACCCAGATGTCTCAGTCCTGATTCTATCTGGTGTGACTCCCTGATAGAAAAATCTGAATCTGCAGAGTTTGCAGCATCATACCAGCTTTCCTGACTGCTTAAGCCTGAGCTTGAGTGCCATGTTTATATCAGCGTGGCTGACTAAGTGTGGAGGGGTACTGGCCTCCTCTAACCGCAGATAAACACTGCAGGATTGGATATGAAAGAATTGAATGTGTGTCACATTTACACAACAACTGTTAGCCTGGCTTTTGAAACACTGTGTCCAACTGTGCAAACAAACAGTGGGAAAATATTCTTTTTGTGTGCTGCAAAGATGCCGGCAGGGATAAATCATAAAAACACAAAAATGCCTTGTGATGGATGAACATGATCAAGAACAACAGTGCAAAAAGTAAGATGTGATTTCTTGACAAATGCCATCGGTTATAGGATGGTGTTTGTTTTTCCTCTTTTCACTGAGATGATGGAGAATCCCAAAACGTTTGCATTGGAACATCTGGATCAGCTAACAGCCGCAGAGCCAGATATTTGGACAAGGCCGAACCGAAGGAAGAGGCCAATTTATATGATTATTTATCAAGTCTTATTTGCTCTCTGAGCCGTGTATTTCCTGGTGGTGTTATGCTTCACTTGCAACATCCGAAGCCGCTTTTGTAAAGAACAACAGCACAAGAATGCTGGAACATTATTCTTGGCTTTAGAAACTTGTAATGTCACTTTCCACTTTAAACACTGAGTCACAATGTTTGGCTACGTGGCAACATCTCCTCTAAATGGTAATGAATTCTACCATCATGTTATGTCAAATTTCTACATCCATCTCAGTTCTTTTCGTGTTTGTATACTGGCCTGTGTGTTAAATGTGTGGTTAGGAAGCTCAGGTGACCTTTCAGAGCCGACTGGAAGCTTGTTCCTGTCAGCGGGAGTTCTGGCTGTTCCTCTTCCCACTGTGATCAGATGCCTCCGTTTTAATTGCTGGGAATTTGAGGGGCAACAGCATGTTTTTGTGTGGACCCCCAATTTCCATGAGGAGGAAAGCAGGGAAGAGAGTCAGTCTTTTAGGGAAGTTTTGGTGGTGGGGAGAGAGATGTGGGTGACATGTTCGGAGAAGAGAGAGGAGAGGGGGGAAGGAGTGTCAGAATTTTGACGCTAAAGTGATTCGACACGCCTGGCATTATAGCTAGCTTGGCAACTCCGGTAGGGGAGAGGCAGTGCAACCGAGCATTTGATCTGAATATCACCAAAGCCGATCTCATGAAGTGGAAGGTCAGAAACGTGGCACCTGCTGCCCCCTGATCGCATACAGGCTCCACCCTTGCCCTCTTGCAAAGGGCAAAGCAAGAATTGAGGAGTGTAGGGTAGATGATGAAGGATCAGCAGGGTCTGCGAAAGATGTGTGTATGAGTATGGATAGGGGGAGGGGCAGGGTGGCAGCCCAACCTGCCAAAGTCACATGCCTTTGCTGCACAGCAACAGGCCCACCCGAGTGTGCTAATGCGGGGCCAGTACATGCTGAGATGTGAGGGGTGGACGTGAGGGAGAAGAGCGTGCAACTCCCACATGCTTTCTCAGAAAGTTGCTTCATGAGATGCATGGAAAGGGGTGATGGTAATGCAGTGGCTAATGGAAATATCTTGTCAGGACTTGGTGTTGGTCTGAGAAGCCACAGGCCCTCGAGAAGCAGTGGCTGCTGTGGCGTCACGAAAGCCCCCTTAGCCCCTGTTTTACCAAACAAATGACAATAGTTGAGAGGCAGGAAGGATCATCAAGGCCAAAAATATTATAACTTGAGTCTTATTGTCTTTTTATTCTGGGTATCATTTTTAAACACGTTTACATGCACAGTGCAGCACACTGAAATAAGATCAATTTAATTTCCAGAATGTTTACAATAAACGACTTTTTATATCAAAGTAAAGGTGATACAAGCTTCAGGAGCCGAACTGTACAGACAATAACTGCAGCCCAGTTTCATTCGTCAGTAATAGTGTTTATTGTAATGGTCAAAAATTCAGACTGTAGAACCTTTTCAGCTTGACTTCAGGCAAACTCTACATGAAATTCAATTAGACTTGTTCTTCTCTCTTTCTTCCATAAAACGTGAAACCTAAGCACTTGAAAGAACCAGGTAATGGTAGCTGTCTAAGCTCCTTTATTTAGAGATATAAACCAAATTTGATCACCTCCCAAAATGGTTGCAGTTACTAAAGATAATCTAAAACTTTTTGTTTTGTCAAAAACCTGATCAGCAAGTGACTTCATGAACCACAATTTTTAGTGTTATCTATAAAGATAAAAAGAGGTTGAAATACGCTGCAATAGTCTGCACCAATTGCCACGGGGGCAGAATGTCCACCAGTCAATGCAGTCACTGAAATATTGCCAATAGATTGATGCGGTTTTATAGCTGTGGTGGTAAGACTTTGAAATGAGGATGGGGTAAACCAGAGTCATATCCAGAGAGCCTGGTGGAGACGATGATGAGAGTCTGCAGAGGAGGGGAGAGGAGGGGCAAAGTTGAAACACGATGTCTTAATATTGACATATCTCTTGTTGTTATTTATCAGATGGTTTCTGGCTGTGCGCTCTAGTCAGCCCAGACCTTTTTGAATCATACTGATAAGATTTTCTGGGTCACAGATCTTTAAGGTGACTTGATCAGTGGCATGATGTCAAATGAGCACATAAAAACATGGATTTGTTAGATATTTCTCTACAAAAAATATCAAAACAGGACCAAATGCCATGTACTAACTAAGGACATTCTACAGTGTCTTCTTAGCTGATGTTTGTCACTCTTCCGTCAAAATAACATAAAAGGAGCTTCGTAAAGACATTATGTTGGGCTCAGTGAAATAGTGACAATTCTTCCACTATATTCTGTCTTCTTTTGTCCACCTGCCTTGCCTGCTCCCCTATGATTTAGCTGGCCTGCCCAGGAAGAAGTTAATCATTTACGTGACAGTTTTGCACTAAATATTATGAAACCACTTAGAGGATCTGGAACATTTAGTCCCTGACTGTTAATGCTCAAGTAAAGGTCTCCTCGCTCTAGGAGACGGTGGCATCAGGACAAGAGCGTAATGCCAAAAAACAAAGCTGGCACAGGACTAATTTCTTTGTGTGTAGTTATGTTTGTGTATGTGTTTAGGTGGTTGATCCATTGTGCTCAAGTGTGCACGAATGTAACTCTGTACTGTATGTACTGTATTCAACAGGCTGTGTATTTTCATGTGGCTGCCAGCTGTGTGTGTTGTGAATTGTAGACTGAGCATGTACCACCCAGGCGATAGATTAGGTGGAGCTGAGCAACTGGATTCTTTAACCTCAATGAAAATGAATTGTTAGTCTCTTTCTCTGTGATTTGCTTTCCACCCTCCCATGCAAAGAATTTATCAGGGTGTGATTTTGTGGAGCATTTATATCAAAGGCAAAAGGAACAGCAGCAGCTGCCTGTAACCCAAGCTGGTAATGAGCATGTATTTGTGTTTATTTAACACCCTTCCTGCCATCTGTTCCATGTATTGTGATACACTGGCAGGGCACGTGTGTATCAGCCTGATGATTGCACAACAGCCCGGCTAGTTTATGTGGTGTCGGCGTCTCACCTGACACCAACGTGCCGCCAGTTCCGTTATTCACACTTTGCTCGGGGGCACGGTGCTCAAATCGAAACGAGACAAGCACACAGACAGTGTCAAGTGCCAGATGTACATGTGCAAACAGAGAGAGGGACATTTTCTTTTTTTGCTGTTGACGTGTGCACAGTTGAACATTGCACACGCAGCATTTACAGAGATGTGATAAATGGAAACCGAAGTGTATGTAGAGGAGAGGGTCTGCGGATCATTATGCTTAATACAACAATGAGATTGCTGTGTTTTTCTGCACTCCATCTGTCTGTCAAAGGTCACCAGGGTCAAAAGACAAACAAACAAGTCTATTACCACTGATGGTGCCTTGGTGTTACGTGATAATTAGGTATTTGTTGTTTTTTTGCCTCTTGCTACCTGTGCTTCAAGCCATTATTTGTGAAACAACACATTTACTACGTGGGAGTGCAAATATTAATGCCTACATCAGCGCAGTAGGTTACGTAATGACGCTAACCTGAAATGTACCTTATTCTCTGAGCAGTGCACTAAAAACAGTATTTATAACACAGTTTACAGCTCTCTGCATGAATTATCACTTAAGATGTTGATAGCATCTGAACTAGAGCAATGCGAATTTGACTTTGGCCTGCTTCAAAGGCTAGGAAAATGAGTCTGATGATTCAGATTGATCTTTTATCTGTCAGAATGTTGCCTAATGTTTAACCTTGCAGTCTGCAAGCGACATTTTTGTATCAGCAGAATTCATGATGAGATACAGTTTTTCATAAAACCTTACATAACCTTTGGATATGTACAATACTCCTTTGTTTTATGATGATTATGCTGAAAGCGGGACATCTTATATCTCTTGCATCTGCATAAATCCCAACATTCCACATTTGATAGTAGCAACAAGTCCTGTGCCTTATGAAGCTTTCAAACCCCACACTCTGGATTTGTAATATGGGCGTTTAGTCCATACCAAGATAACAATATTGATATTTTCAGGGTTATTTGTAAAACTTGAAAAAGCTTGAAAAGCTCCCTTTAGAGCTACCACGTGTTTTTCTCACATAAGCTTTGGACAATTTCCGGAAGATCAGATCTGGGCGTTGTCCAGAGTTGCCCTTACACATTTAGCACACAATGGGAGATTTCAGAGACATTCTTACCTATTGGAAATACTTTGGTAAGGCAAAGGGTTGCACCTGAGTACAGCATGGAGGATGCAGGGCATGAAATCACAGCCTTTAGTTAGCAGGAGTTTATTGCCGTTCCTGGAATTTGTCCAGTGATTTTCACATTGGCCCTTCACCAACAAAAGTGCGTAACAAAAGGCTGCAGACAGAAACATGTCGCTGAGTGAATGAATGAAAGTAGAGATCGTTAACGGGTGAACAGGTCAATCCCGCCTCATGTCCAACAGAAAATCTTACTAACACAAAGTTCCTCATGGATGTCTAATTTAGTCACTGTCCTCTGTTGTGGATCAGCTGCATGTGTCTTTCCTTTCTCTCCCTCTGCACTATTACACTATTACTAGGAAAGAGAAAGCAGCATTTTCCATCATTATACATTTAAAATCTGTTTGCCAGGCGTCCAAAATAAGTCAAAGGTGGATGAGAAATTAGGCTACTGTTCTGCTGTATGCATGAGCAGGTTTCCAGGTTTCTTAAATGCATGTAAACATCATTCCCTGATTACCTAAGAAAACTTAAGCTTACTTAAGTGCATGTAAATGCAGTCTGTGACGCATGATATATCGCAAAGAAATTATTCATGATATCTGCAAATGAAGATAAAATGTGTCTCACACACACACACACACACACAAACACACACACATATAGTCTGTTTTCTAGTTCAAAAAAATTTACATTCATGCTCTTTTATCCTGACCTACGTGACCAACTAACCAACCCAAACCCGACGGGTCCCATTGGGCTCTGCTTAATTATCCACTCTCTCTAGTCTAGATGTGTTCGGGGGTAAGATGCATGTCTGGAAACAGCTACAGAAACCATAAGCCAGCTGTTTTCACTGGCTGACAGTCATCTTTGTAATGACTTACAATTGAATTTCATGTGTAAATCAGTGCCTTTATAATTAATAGCAAAATGGACCAAAGCTAGAGAGCTGCAAATGCAGGATTTAACAATCTCACTTTTGCATTGTCCTTTCTGTTTCTTTTAGGGTTTTTTCTGTGATTGGGCTGAACACTGTTCACTTCTGTGCATTAATGGTTCAGGACAGATCAAACTAAGGTCACAATGTGATCATTCTCAGAGGGTACTATTTTGAGTCTTATGTGGGATCGACTTCACATTTTATGTGACTGACGTACTTTATAGTTAGAGTTATACAGTATTAATCTGAAGACTTACTGTACCACATATAAGGACAATCAGAACATCTGTCAACATCTATTGTCAAATTTATTTTGCAAGCAAAAGCGGGTCCTTTAAACATCTCAGCACAAAAATAATGTCCAGAACATCCAGTAGATTCCATGTCTGGATGACATTAACCATAGCAGTATTTACAGACATTGCCATATCAAATATTGAGAGATTCCAGGGAACATTCACACTGAAGAGCATGCTGGGAGGCAGAGTAAGGTCCAGATTTTTCTGAGCAAATGGGGGGGAAACACATAGAGAGGGGAGCTGTTCCAACTTAGCAAGAGGCGGCTTCTTCTTGTTGATAACATTTGTGAGAATATTATCCAATAATCTTGTAAGCTTAGAGAATTGGCTTTAGAAGGAGATGTCTACATTAAAGTGACAGTAAACAACATAACTTGTGTTTTCTTTTCACCAGAGGCAAATGTTGACACCTATAAATCCTCCAGGAGGTTTTATCCTCTGTACATCTTTGTCCATGCTGTACATCAGGCTGCACTTACAGTCTGAATGATGCAGTCTTTCCATTCCCCCCTGTAAGAGGACGACAGGTCTCGTTGAATACTGTGAATGCTTAAATGTTGTACATGTCGTTCTAAAAGTTAAATTTGTTTGTGTCATGATTTAAATGCATTTACAGCATATCTATTTTAGGGCTGTAGATGATTGTATTTGTTTTCCTTTTACCTGACTTACAATTTGGGCCATTAGTTGTTTGCCAGATGCACGTTTTGCTTCGGCTACCCGAGTTTGATAAAAATAGGGTTGTTATTTAATCCAGAATCCGATCTGTACCTGTGAACAGGATAAGACAGTGCAGGTTTTTAGTTCCTCTGCATGTTTACTTCCGTGTTCCTTATTGCAGGTCCCTTAGCGCAGCACAGCAGGAAGACAAAGGACCCTGCCTTCCTGTTTGTTTGCTGCCGGGAAGTTGAAGGGAAGGTATGCTTAAGAAATGAGGGGAAATTTAAATCACACTGGTCACTGTGAATGGACAAACCCTTGCAATCATTGATAACAAGGAACCTATTTACACCAAATGCTCAAAGGTGGCGGTTTATTTATCCTCTTTCCTGGAGCATATCATAATGTTTTCACATCTTCAAGTGTCTAAGAAGTTGCCCTAATGTGACACGGTTTGATATCCCTTGCCAGTTTCCCCCTCATTAAACTGTGAATTTGCAGAGCTGAGAGTGTAACTAAGAGGCTGGACTGCTACTAATGATGTATTTGAGTACCAATCAGACAACTTGCTGCTCCCCTCTGTCTTTTTGTGTCTGGGTTGCAGGAAGTGTTGCAGATTGGAAGCAGATTGCTGATATTTTGGCATTGCTACTCAGGGATTTAAATTGGAATTGTGCTTTTAACCAGGCGCATAGTTTTTAAATTTGAATTCTCTGTATCCTTCTCTCTGCTCTGTCTCTCTTCCTCTTTCTTACCATGCAATTAGACTTGTAACATGTTCTCGACCATCAAAGCTAATAAATATGGTCTACGTTGACTGATCCTTCTGCCTGTCCTGTTTCCACAGTGTGCATTTGGCTGCGCACTAAAGAACTGTTGACCTTTTCACATGTGGGGCAGCTCACCCGCTTTATCTCGCCTCACTGTGCAGCTGGCGAGTCAATCACGGTTGATCATGTGGGACGGTTTCTCAGATGGAGGAAAACACTTAGGTTTGCATGAGTCTAGATGATGATTGTATTTATATCCATGTAGTTTCATCGCCCCTTATTTATGGAAGGGGCCGTCTGGGAGACAGAGGCAGTGTTGTGCAGCTTCTGTCTCATGAATCAACAGCTTTGTGACCTTCTGCTCCTCCTGGTCAACTCTGGAGTTCAAAGGTTGTCTCTGAAGCTTCATGGCGGAAAGATGTAAATTTGCCTTCTGGTTGTAGACTAGACATGTTCAGGATTATGCTTTATGAAGGCATCATTTGGATGCCTGCAGTGTTAAAAGCATCAGCACTTTCATTTGCACCTGTTTTATTTCATGCAGCTGGTTTAGTGTTTTTTGGGGGGGACTTAAGACTATAGGTCCTATTTTCCTGAAGCAAGGCCCAATCCAAAGGCACGCCCAAACTCCCCGGGCAAAGGCATTATGGGCGATTTCAATTATTGTTTTGCAAATTTTGTGACCACCGCCTTCTGCGCGTACTGAGTGGAATCAGGCGCTAAATGGAAAACAGGCAGAATACATTAACATTGGGAACAATACATTATGAGCAGGTGGGGGCGAGGTGTGAGTTAGTAATAGCCAATTGCATGGGTTCCTCTCATCTCCTCAGCAAGTGAGGGAGAGAGACTACGGTCTGAGAAGGAAAGTTCATCTCTATTAGAAATTCCCAATGAACACTACACTTACTAATATAAATCTCTATAAATATGCTGAAAGAATCAACAGCTGATCTGTACGTATTTACAGAGGGGGATACATAACAGGGGCGGCTGTAGCTCAGTTGGTAAGGCCATGGACCACAGGGTCAGTGGTTCAATCCCCGCTCCCGGCTACAAGTCGAAGTGTCCTTGGGCAAGACACTGAACCCCAAGTTGCTCCCGGTGGGTCAGGTGAGCACCTTGCATGGCAGCCACCGCCATCGGTGTGTGAGTGTGTGAGTGTGTCTGTGAATGGGTGAAATGGGAAGCTACATTGTAAAGTGCTTTGGATAAAAAGCGCTATAGAAGCAACTATTTATTTATTTTATTTATTTACAGATCAGCTGTATTATTTTTGCAGGCTGGATTTACTGTGCTGTATACTGTACGATTGGTTAGGTGACATGTGAAGTAATCCATGTATATTTTCTCCTCTTCACACAGATGTGAAAACAGCCATTTATGTATCAAAAATATCGGGACTTAATTATAGATTGAATATGTAAAATAGTTCTTAACAAATACGCTGTGCCACCCGTGAGCAAAGTCAGCAGGATTTTGAAGAGATTCCAGAAAGATGATTGTAACCGCATTAAAAAACAAGTGAACTTTATGTGCTGACATTATGGCTTTGTTCATGCATTTACATGCACGAACAGCATGTTTTAATTCATTTTTAATTATTTATTAGCTCGTGTCTTTTTTTTTTGTTTGTTTGTTAAAATCTTCACTATTGTTTTTATTCTTTAAGTATGTCTCCCGAATACCTTTTTTACATCCATTTAGCATGGTATCAAAATTGGAGAACTGTGGAATTTCAGTGCAATTGCTACTCATTTTGGAATCTTTGCTATTGTGACATCCTTATATTCCTTTATGTTGAATTACTCGCCACATTTAGTAGTAAAGTTAATCAGCTTTATCATGTGATTTCTTTATCACCATCCTGTCAACTCTCTCCTGACAACCATTTGACCTGGTGACCCCTGGCAGCCTACCTCACTCACCTATTGGAACTAATGTTCTCCTCCAAAATGTTTGTGCTTGGATTATTATGACCACCAGGATGAATTTAGGTCTTGTTTGCTGCTTTGCTTTCAAGCAGCAGCGCTGTGAAAGGAGCTGACCTCCTGCTCATGACCTCTCCATTAACATACTTCAAGTATGTTTTCTACCACACTCTATCCTCTTCCTCTTCTTTCCCCCTCACAGCATTATCCCTAAGGTATGGGAGAGATGGAAAGAGGGAAAAAAAAGGAGAGAAAGAGAGACGAGATATTCTACAGGGGATTGTGGGAAACCACTGATAAAGGCTTGCATCTTAATCCATCCTAAGGCTTGTCTTACGGTGTACTATGAGCTTTTATGTGATCATTAAGACTGTGCTCACACGCACATCCACATGCACACTTTAGGTGTAAATTGTGTGTATGTAGCTTTACGTATTTGATGTGTTAATGTTTCTTTTTTCTGCTATCACTCCTGCACTGTATCAGTCCTTTGAATTGTGTATTTCAAGGCTCTTAAAGATCTTCAAATATCTTCAGTAGAAACATGGTAGACCTATTCACTTTGACAACAAGGCAATGCTACTACACACTGAGTACATAATGACTTGTTTTATGGCTCATAAGTATATTAAAAGCACTAATTAATGCGCTGCAGTTTTCCCTCTAATGCAGTGCACTAGGTAAGGATGTCTCTCTGTCTCTCTCTCTCTCTCTAAGCTTTAGCCCTCAGTTCCCTCGCTCCTCCTTGAGCTTTAGTGGAATTTGGCTGATGTGTGCCAAGGGGAGGAGAGCAGGGAGGTGCTCATCTTGTTTCAGTGCTTTATGAGTCTGACGTGTACGTCTGTAATTGCGGTTATGGGTGATTAAACTCCCGATGCCCCTCAGGATCCACAGTCAGCTATCAGTCAGCGTCAGGCCAAGCCACACAGCACAGCTTCCAGGGCTCTGATTGTCTGCACCTCAGACGATGCTGCTACATATCACTCTGTACCAATGATTGTCATAATCAGTGAATCTACTCACAAGTCATTTTTTTTTTTGGAAATGTGAAGAAATCAGAACAAATGCCCATCACAGTTTCACAAAACCTGAGGTGTTGGCTTTTATTGTTGTTGTTTATGTGTGTGTGTGTGTGTGTGTGTAATGTCTTGTGTAGACACATATACACTTGTGTTATAACCTAGTCATAATTGGTGCTAAAATGTTTAGATAATTGATCTTATAGTGCACAATATATTGTATAGTATGAGCATTGTGGTGTGTAGCAATTATGTTGCCAGTGTCTTTGTCGACGGTTTGTTGATGGTGAGTCAAGCAGTGTATTTATTTATTTATTTGTTTGTTTGTCCTTTCGGCTTTATCCTGTGAGTTCAGTGATGCCACAGCGGTTCATTGTCCGCATGTTGATTTGGCACAGTTTTTACGCCGGATGCCCTTCATGACCCAACCCTCCCCAATTTCTACCGGGCTTGGACCGGCACTGCACAGCTGGGGAATGGGCTGTTAGGGGTTCAGTGTCTTGCCCAGAGACATTTCGACATATAGCCAGGGCCAGGGATCGAACCACTGACCCTGTGGTCCGTGGACGACTGCCTGAGCTACAGCCGCCTCCAGAGTCAAGCAGTGTATTAAACAGTATAATTCCCACTCTGAAAGCGTTAATCTGAAACCAGTTGCTCAGTCATTGTTGTGCCTGAATTCATTTTATCGTTGCACAGTGAACTGAACCATGTGAGCAGCGTCAACACACTGGGTGAACATAAGCACTTGAGATGCATCCTTATGCTCTGGTCCGTCGCCAGCTCGCCGTTATCCTTTTTAGGGTGTAATTACAGAGAAATAAATATTAACAATTTTGGGAGTGTGACCTGGATTAAGAATTGCAAATTGTGAAATATGAACATAAACCACTTCCTTTGTCATCTTTGTGACCTAAACTTTAAGTTAGTTCTTGGAAAACGTGAACTTGTATAACAATGTGCATAGCATTACAGCCGTGCAAATGATGGGTCTCACGTCTCACCCAAATGCTTTTTTTTTCCTGCTTTTCTAGATACATTTTTTATTTTCAGTACAGATGGACTCCTATGCATAGTCACGCCAATCATTCTTGAATAACGTATTTTTTTCTAAATAGACATGAAAAAATACAGACATTTTTACAAATCACAAAATTTACACATCACTATTATACACTGAAACGTCTCCTCAGGGACTGTATGCTTCACATACTTGAAAAACATAAACCAGATTCATTTTAAGGACTTAATCTGCATGATGTTTGTGTAGGGATGGATGTGGATATTGGGATAAAGGATCATTTGATCATTTCATGGAATCTGTATGTTTGTGCATTGATGTCTGTGCACAGTGTGCTATTTATGGCTAACAGCAAGGGAGGCCTCGAAGCCTTCTGCTTCCTGGTCTAATTGGCATGTTAATCATCTCTCTGTGGGTGGGATAGCTGTGTGTGTGTCTGTGTGTTTGTCTGTGTGTGTGTGTGTGTGCATGCACGCTTGTGGAAAAATCCCTGACTTATCTCAAGAGGCACCATATGACCGCGGGAGTCTTGTCCTCCTCACCGTCCTGCTCTGATGCTCCCATGGTGGGACGCTGAGTTTGTCAAAGCTGAAGAGAGACATGCGGCCAGGCATCTGAGCCTTAGCCTATCACACAGATTTGAATCCAAATAAAACACTTCAGCATGTGTGTGGTAATGAGGGGTCCTGTCTTTGAATGTGAGTTATCCATCAGTGGCCTCTTCCTATTAGTTGCTGACTTGGCTGAGTCTTTCTCTTCTGTTGATGTTTGGATGTTTTCTCTTGTTTCTCCCACCCCACGCATTACCCTAAGGGGCATCAGGGAAAAGAAGATGAATCCCACACCCTCTTTACCCCTGTTAGTCATGGCAAATGACCTCAGGGAAAGGATGCAGGGGCACAAGGCCATGAAATAAAACTTATGTCAAAGCAGAAAGACAGAAAAGTCACGAAAAGCTTTAAAGAGAAAAGTGAGAATTAGGCAAAAAGTAACTCCTGTTGCACCACATGTGAAACCTAGATTTAACTGAGAGTGTCTGGGTCAGTCCAGGTCAGCCTTTCTCCATAAAGGGCTCCTGACTGAGCCTGGGAGATGACAGAAGCTAGGGGTTGATTAATGTGTGACAGCCTGTGAGGCTCTCAAACAGCAAGAATACGAATGAACTTTTCCAAACTTCCACACTTCTGCATGTACTTCAGACCGAGCTTTGTATTGTCCCACTGGTTGGCCTACCGTAGAAAAAAGCTTCTAATGTCATCTTTGCCCACGTCAGAGACCTTAAAGTGTATAAACAATGAAGCATGTCACCTACTGTTGCACGAGGGATTCCCACGAGGGAGTGGAAACAGCACTGGCAGAACTTACCGAGTTATTTAGGTTTTGAATTAAGACCCCCTCCTACCCCATTTGTCAAAATAATATTATAGTACAACTTACTGTTAGTACAACCATGCTTAAAATCCTCAAAGAAAAAATACTTTGCTGTTCTTCGTGTTTTTTTTTTTTAAGCTTTTTAATCTACTCACTTGACACTGAGCAAAGCCAACTATGACCCTACGATTTGGTGCAAATGCAGACTTAAGCTTCTTTTGAAATTCTTCCAGAGTTTTGATGGTTTTTAATCATCCTCACGCTGTCCATTTTTCAATTATTATACAACCTTGATATAAGAACATGTCAAAAGATGAATCGAACGTATTTTCCCCTGCTTCGATCCTAGATGAAGGCTTGTAAAGGACGGAACTGGCTTTTTTACACTGTCAGTGCTTTAGGGAAATTCTGAGCAACTAAGAATGCCTTTCTATTGTAACTTACAACATTACTCATGTCACTGCACACAAGAGCAGTGAGCTTCACATTTATATTTATTTAAAAATCCCAGCTCAGTTTTTCTTCTGGAGCAATCTGTGTTTCTTGGGTGTATTCTGATTCTTACTCCTTTTTCACACCGCTGTCCTTTTAGACTGGCTCTAAAAAGTAATGATTGTTGACCATTTGTGGCACTTTTGAGCCTTTTAATCTGCTTTTTCTTTTTTACTGGTCAGAGCAAAAAACAAAAAAAAACAAATCCCCCTTGGTGGAAAAACCCGAGCTGAAGCTTCTTTTGAAAGCCTTGCTGGACAGCGTGTGTTTGTTGGAAAGCTGCCAGAGAAAATGCAAGAGAGGGGAAGTCAGCAGACTGGCTGTCTTCTGTTCACTGTTGTTCAGATTGACTCTGTCAGGCTGGCCTTTGAGGCCCATGATCCAGGTGGTCTGTTCTATGCAGTGCCCCATCCTCCCCCTCTGCCCTCCACTCTCTCTGCCTAGGCCGCCTCGTGCCCACAAACATGCTTGGCATCAGCAAGCTTCCTCCCAGAGCGGTGGTGTCTTCCTTCCACCAATCAAAAGCCTTGGGTACTATGGGCACATCGGCCTGAGCCAATGAACAACACCTGTTTCGCTTAAGCATGGCTGTACATGCCAATCATAACACCCACTTTATTTGGCCTCTGTCATGAAGCCAGACTAAACACGTAAGCCTTGGACATCTAGGCAATGAGAGGCACAAGCATCAAAAAATATGGATTTTATCGTTGGGGAACCGACTTCCCAGAAAATGACTTTCCCAGCAAAAATGTCACAGCAAAAGTGTATTGCATCATTGCATCATCGGAAAAAAAGTTCCTTACAGTAAAGCAAGCTTTTGATAGCACTAAGGAGTCATTGTTCAGTGCTGAGACTCGGGATGAATGACTCATTTTGTTGCCTTTTAAAATTGTGAAAGCTTTGCCTGTGTTCATGTACAGGTGAGAATGATCAACAGGATGACATATGTTTCACCTTCCTTTTTTTCCCCCCCCCAAATATGTGACATTATATCATATAGGGCTTGTAGCCTTGTAGCTGTGTGTATTTTCTTTTTCTTTTGTTACAGACAAAATAGTTAATGAACATTTCAGGTGTCATACTGATTGATGAAAAGGTTTCTACAAAAAGCAAACAACATTAACTTATTGTAAGCACTACAGCACAGCACTTGGCTGCACATTTTGTTAGAAACGGTTTTAGCATATCCCATTTTTTAAGGGATTTGTTACCCATTATTTCCTTTAAGCCTAACCAAAGTTACTCCTAGTATGTGCTTCTAATGATGCAATTGAGGATGGCTTGGAGGTTGGATGTTCAAGCTGCTAAGGCTCATTACATGAACGTATTTTTAAACATGAAACATGTGTTCTTCACAAACACTGGTCATAACATTACACTTTAAGAATATGCTACACAATCCTCTGAATAAACCTTTTTTCCTGGCCTTCTCAGAAGTAGCCAAAGTTTACATAAAACCTGACCATTTGGGTTGCCATGGCAGCCCATGCAGACACGGTGGCCACTTACAGACCAAATATTCGTTGTACATAACCTGAACTATTATAAAAAACATATGTTATGTAGCAAAATTTAGCAACATCCTGAGTACAATGGACTACGCAGCATTAAAAGAAAAATTCTGGGCCAATTGACTCAAACATTTGCATTTTTACTTACAGACCCTGAAATATCTAGATAAATTCCAGCATTACAGTGTGCTGTATGAAATGGGGTTAAGACTGTTTCCCCTTTTCACGACTGCAAACTAGGTATTAGTTCTGGGCTGGTGGTGGTGCCATTTCAGAATTGGATTAACTTGCAAACCTTCTAAGGAACCAGTTTGCTTTTCCATGCACTGGAGAGCCCCACCAGAACCACCTCAGTGATTTACTTCTCTGCCTTCCCTGTGCCAAGCACAATAACAGTTGTGGACTGCATTGTCTCATAAACCTGAACCTAAAGCAGAAGTCAGTTCTGCTGCTTAAGCCCAACACGTGGAGATGGATGTCTTGCTGTTTGTGTTGTGTTTGTCTAAACACACTCTTTGTCATATTAGTCAGGTCGGTGGCAGAACCAATGGGCCCCACAATGAAAAAGAACATAAACATTGGTGAAAGCACAAGCAAGGTAAAGAGAGAGAGAGCGAGAGAGCGAGCAGGAGGAGAGACTGAGCGGCTGGGAAGCTGATACAGGTATTTGTAGAAAGGAAAAAGAGCTGGAAGCACTTTTGCCAGCGTGTCTTCCCAGGACTTGAAAGACTTGCTGCTCTGAACTGGGATTATCCTACACCTCTGGGGACTCCCTCTGATGAGCACAGAAAGCAGAAGGAAAGATACGGAAATAAATTGAAGGAAACAGGGACAAAGATTAGAGAGGATAGAAAACAATTAAACGTGAAAGCTAGAGCAGCAGGGAAATAAAGTGACATACATCCATAGGTTCTCATTTACATAAATGCTAGCTCTGCTTAAGGGCCTGCTGAGGCACATGAAGCAATCCTCCATCCACCTGATGAATGGCCTGTGCCGGAAATTCACTAGAGACCAATGTCTTTGTTTGATCTCACTCCTTCCTGAAAATCATCTTTGCAGGCACAGACAGTTTAAATCAGTCCTGATTATTTCTGTCTGACAGAAAAGTCTCATGCAGCAGATGCAAGAAAAAAAAGATCTGCACTTCACTCGAAATGACAAACTTCTTTCAACAACATTCTAGTGCAGCAATCTGCCCTTTTCTGATTGAAGATAATGGCATTCGCTTCTTGAAACAAGTCCATTTGTTGTAGAAACAGTTCTGAAACAGGAAGACGATTAATGATCTAGTTGAGTTTTCAAGCAAAATTGCCACATATTTAATTTCCAACTTTATGAGATTTTTTTCACTCATTAGCAGACTTGCTAACATGAAGAATTATTTGAGGTCTGATTTTAAGCAGCTCATTTGAGACGTTCTGTAAAATATGCATTTGAAACAGAGTAATCAGTGGAAAATAGTTATGCTGTTGACATAAGCTGTTTGAGTTGTCCATGTGACTTATATTGTTGGTAATGGCCCAAAAGTTAATTGATTTTGTATGTACTGGACAAAACTGCATGTGTGCAATTGAGCAAAAAAATGGGTGGGTGGGGGAAAGTTTGGACCTCATCTCATCAGTCAGAGCAACTATATTTTCATAATTTTGTTTGTTTATCCTGGATATGGCGTCCCTCTGCCTCCACCCTGCGAAACCTTTTACTGTGAGTCGATGCAGCGATCCAAAATACACTCCTCCAGTGACAATCACAAACAGAACACACACATACACGCACTCTTCTGGACATACAGTACAGCCCCCCACCCCTCTTTTTGAGGCGCGCGTGTATCTCCCCCCCCAAGCTTGCGAGACCTCTTCCTGCAGCACGTACACACATAGTTTCCCATCGCCGCCCTCTCATCTCATTCCCTCCAACTGGCCCCCAGGGTCTGAAGCTTTTTCTGAGAGACTTTCTTGTACTTTCTCTTCCTCATGCTGCCTGAAAGCTCTCTCATCTGTGTATGAATCTCCTTCTCTCTTTGTGTGTTTCTATATATCGATCAATCGCTCTCTGCCCATCATCCTTTTCCCTTTATCCCATGCTTGTTCCCCCACAGGGAGAAACAGAAAGGGGGAGGGAGGGTTGCAGTTCTAGCTTAGGGCCAGAAGCCTGAACATTCTCCATTTAAATTTTCTTGCAATCAGACCAGCACCTCACCGCCTCAAATGAAAGGAAAATAATCAGAGACGAAAAGTCAAAGAAGGGGATGGGGGGTTGATGTCTTGAAAGCTTGTAATATAGTCAATAAATTCAAGCTTTCCGCTGAAAAGTCTCTGTTGTTATTTCTATATCCCAAAACCTAAATGGGAACCAGGTTTTTTAGTCTTAGCTGACAAAAATTGAAAAGGATCTGCTATCCTAAATCACATCTGAACATGTCCGGCTTTGTGTACGAGAGCAGTAACCGTTTTTATGGGCCGTGATACTGCCTCACCAAATCCAACTGAGTTGGGTGGGGGGCCGTGTTCACCAACATCTGCCCTGGACTTGGTCCAGATGTTGCCCAGGATCACACACAGTACTCAGTTTTTCCAACTCTTTCAATGTTTTCTCTGTACAAATGGAAGCTGTCAATCAGACAGTTTCAAGTGGCAAATTCCTCATCCTGATGTAACCACAGGGAAGGGTCAGTTTGTTTTTGCTCCTTGGTAATTGAAACAATTCGTCTTCACTGGCTGATGGCTTTATTACCACTTACTTACTTACCGCTTACAAAAGGCGTGGACACACCTTATAGATACATTTTTGATCCACTCCCCCATATTGATGGCTGTTTTTCCACTTCCTAATTTATATCTCTTCATTTTTAACTGATAAGCTCTTCTGCATTGCTCTCTGCATTGTATACCAGGTTACAGAATGAAATACTTCAGCCTTGACAATATGACCTAAAATCTAATTCTATAATAAAAAGTTGAATTGGGAAGGATTCACACCCCTTCCATTTTTGCTAATTTTATTGTGTTGTAACTGAAACTCTACATATAAAAACTGACACAAGGGGATCTGCCTAAGAGAATGGGATAAACTGCCCAGGTGTGAGAAACTTTCACAGACTTACCCAGGAAGACTTGAAGCTCTAATTGCTGCCAAAGGGTCTACAAAGTACTGAATTGTGGGTGTGAATACTTAAAAGTGTGTTACAATTGTTAATAAATAAGTAAAAAGTTCTAATGTGTTGTTTTCACTTTGTCCTTTTAACTTATTACTTAACCAATGCAATTCATTATGTGGATTAATGGGCAAATATAGCAATCTTTCATTTTTGTTTCAGCCAAATGTTTAGATTTGTGTTGATTTTTACATCTTACCACTAATATGATTCTATAAATTTTCCAGAGGAGGCATAATGGGAAAGGTGACAGCTTTCTTGCCCCCATCAACAATTATTCAGGGCATTAACTTGAGATTACATTGTGCAAACCTTTTTTTTTTTAAACCTTAACTGTCTTTTCAGAAATGTTTTTTTTTTCATTTCAGAACACAAGTGTAATGTTGAAACTTGACGCCTATTTGAGATAAGGAAAGCATCTACATTGCCGGTTTAATTTTCAAGTGATAACATAACTGAATTTTTTTTTTTTTAAGTAATCAGAAGCAGTTATCAGATTCCTTGTAGCTGCTGTTGTTAAATTATTCTCAATCTTGTATTTTGCAGTCCTGTTATCTCTCTGTGTTTGTGTTTATATGTATATGCTTGGCCATGTGCCTTCAAGTGTGTTTTGGCAGTGAGTGAGCGAGATAAGGCCCTGTGTTGTGATTTTCATCTCTGGGCTCAACAAAAGAGGAAGCTCAATGAATCATAGTTTCCTGGCCGCCTTACATTTCTCCAGTTACTTGGATGGATTCACAGCTTAGATGGCCTAGTCTGACGTGTGTGTGTGTGTGTGTGTGTGTACATATATATATGTATGTGTGTGTGTGTATGTATACATATATATATATATATATATATATATATATATATATATATATATATATATATATATATAATGTGTGTGTGTGTGTGTATACTGTGTGTGTATTTCTGGGTGAGAGTCTTATTCCTTCCTTCAAGCTCAGGTCCTCTACAGCTGGGACAGAGCATCTCCTTGGTATATGGTGCACTTAATGTTGACTTGTGCAATTGGCTTGAAGTTTGCCTCTAGGGTTGTTTTCCACTTCTATCTGGTAAATGGTCACTTATATAACGCTTTTATCCAAAGCGCTTTACAATGTTGATTCCCATTCACCACATTCACACACACACACACCGATAGTGGTGGCTGCCATGCAAGGTGCTCACCTGACCCACCGGGAGAACCTTGGGGTTCAGCGGGGATCAAACCATGACTCTGTGGTCCGTGGACATAGACTCGTGGACATAGCGTCATAGACTGTCTTACCAACTGAGCTAAAGCCGCCCAACATCCATCTATCTATCTATCTATCTATCTATCTATCGAGAGAGAGAGAGAGAGAGAGAGACAGAGAGAAGATATCTAGATCTAAATATAGATATATATGTAGTTTTTGTTGTTGTTTTTTTTTGCAGTCAGGTCAGAGTCAGCACCAGTATCTGCATTGTAGCTGGCGACTAGCCACAGCCAGCCATGGCTCCAAGGCCTCTTCTGACACTTAAGAGCCACTGAGGGCACTAGTGCACCCCAGGAGCTGGCACTTTCATTCCTTTGCTATTAGGCAAATGAATTGAAATGGAAGGAAAATAAAGGGAGGTCACGAGAGACAGAAAGGAGTAGAAGTGAGGTGGGAGGGAAAGAATTAAGACTTTAATGGGGGCAGTAGTTTCAACAGGCCAAAAAATCTGGTTAGATCAACACTGTGTATCAAATGATGGCTGTTAACAGGCCACCTACTGTGAAATTATGGGTGGCCTGATTTGGTTCTTTCTGACAAGTTTCCCACATCGGGGCTTTTACATTCCCTCATTTAGCCTATGAGTTGGATCATGGGTGCCAAGAGATAGGGGCCTCAAAAGACATTAAAATCAGGGCTCGGGTGCTTTTGGGAATTCTCACAAATGTGCATCTATAGTTCGAGCTGTTGTCTGATCATATCCCTCCTTGACAGACGTTCCTGTTAAAGCAAACTCACTCATCACCATGTGGCTTTTTGCTTCTTTGCATTGCTTACTATAACAAAAGGAGGAACATTTTGTAAACAGAGTGTATTATTTTCTGCTGTAATGTATCCTAAATTCTGCAGAAATTGATTTGCTCAATTTCCAACTAATAATTACTGGTTGGATCTGAGAATTGCTTTGCAGCATTTTTGCGATCAGTCTCAGGTTTAAATATTATTGATAGTTCCTCTTCCCATTCACAAATTTAATCTTGATAATTTGCAGAGAATCAGGTACAAACATTGTCCAGAGTTTCCTTTTTGCACACAGGAGATTGCCAGTGTCGGATACATTCTCACTTACTGGAGCGGTTTAGGCATTAGGTTGCACATGGGTAGAATGAGAAGGACGTAGAAAACACCACATCAAAGCATAAACAATCAAGTCTGTTGTTAATTCTTGTATTTGTCCATCAATAGCCCATCAATATGCCCACTTGTTTGCTATACATTCTCTGTCAAATGACCTGCTCTATTCACACATGGGCTCAATTAACCATTAGGCAGACTTTGCATTAGGGAGCTGGCTGTCCAGTCTATCCAGTCTGTCCACTTCAGTTAATTTTGAAATTTAGGTTCTCCGAGGAATGTCCAGATGAATTCAGATCTACAGTTCAAGTCTGAAAACATCTATGACAATAAGTGAAATATTATATATTTATATATTATATATTTATATTAATATTAATATATTTATTGTATACCCCACATTCACTGAAGGACCATACTATGACCATAGCAAAACCGAAAAGCCCACAGAAAGCTTGCAAAAGCACTGATTGGCTGGTGCTGTTGTTGTTGTTCCCATGACAACATGGGAAGGAAAATTGAATGAAGGAATGAAAATGAATGAATATGGGAGATGCATATGAGTTCAGATACATTGATAGAAAAGTGCCAGTCTAAGCAGTAATATAAAGGCATAATGAAGTCAAATTTTTCAAAGTTTCTGGCAACTTATGAACTGAGAAGTTATAACATTGGCTGAAAAAACTTCAGTGCAAAGGTAACTTATGGCAGCATCCCTACACTCCCTACTCTGTGGAGCAAACACATTGGATGATTTAATGTTTGGACCTTAACTGAGAGGGCCAGATCAGTCTGTGTACATATTGGAAAACAGTAGAGAGACATAGTCTCTCTCTCTCTTACACACTCACACACACTCACACACACACACACACGTGCAGCACATAAAACATGTTGGTTATTGTATTTAATTTGAATTTGATGAATAATCATTTCATCATTGAAACACAGAGCTTCATGAAAGATGGAAAATATTAGCCTGTCGTCGTCATGGTGATATAGACATCAGCTATAAAAACTCCAAATATGAAGCTGTTAAACTGACTCTTGTGTTATTCTGGGTTCTGGGTTTTTACGCAACCGACTGGGTCTCATGGGTTTTATGCTGAATCTCTTCCCCCTCTTCTCTCCTCTTCTTCTGAACACATCCGGAAAAATGCTAATGACTAGTATTTCATCTCGACTTTGTTGTGTTGCTCCGTGCACTTCAAAAACTGCCTCACCTGCCTCTTTTAAAACATCCCTGTGAATAGTAAAAAAGTCTGCTCATCACCTCAAATCAACAGAAAACAAAAAAAAAAAAATCAAATAAAATGAGGCTTGTTGACAGACTGTGGCACCATCCATTTTTTTTCTCTCTCTCTCAGGAACTGCAATTTGCTAATGCATCATAGTGTAGGTGCAAGTGACTCATGACTGCTTCATTTGTGCCAAAGTCAATGCATAAAATGATCATTTTTTTCCTGGCTGCTGTCTCACTAGTGTCATCATCCTTCACCTAACATGCTGCCAATGGGGTGTTAAAGAAAACCCATTGTCTGTGCGAACATCTGCATGGAGCCAGCTTGAGTGTTTTTATTTATTAAATTTTTTTATATGAGAGTGTGCATATGTTGGTCGTTGTAGTAAAAGATCTAACATAGTCTCTGGAAAATGTGGGATTGGACAAAAGCTATAGTAGTATTAACCTAAAGCTGGCAGTGCTGTATGTATCCTTTGTGTGCATGCAAACTACTTAAAGCATGAGGCTTTGCCTATTAACAGTGCTCTGATCACAAGTAAAGAGATTTAACGTAAAATGACAAGTTGACATGAAATATGTGATTTATTGAGAATTAGGAGCTCTTCCTTTCTGCTTTTTCTATATTCCACGCCCTCATGTTCTGCTAAATCTCCACTGTGGCACTAGCAGATGAATAATAGAAAAGAGAGGGGGAAGCTGCAGAAGGAGCATCTGTCTGCCTGCGCAGAGGCACATGCTTATGATTGTGAATGGGTTTTTTTTTTAATGAAGACAAAACAGACCGGTGTCCAGAAATCAGTTGACAGAGACACTGACAGGGGAAATTTGTCGAGCTAGAAGAATAACTTTGAAAACGAGCTAAAGAAAGCAAGAGAAACACTTTTAAGGTTACAGCTGCTCTCGGGATGGTTGCAGTTATCATTAGGGAGTGTATGGGTGCACTTTCCATCTATAATGCATCATCCCTCACTGGTGGCAGAGGCAACATGAGCTCATGGGTGAGATAGTGAGTCCAACCGTTGGTGGTAGCTCTGCAGTCAGCTGAGTCATTGGTAGTTTGGAGCAGTGGTTTCTTATCTTTTGGGGCTGTGTGATCACATATTTATTGGCCAAAAGATGTGGAGCAGAAGTTTATATCTTTCTTCTTCGGCACAATAATTATTGTGCGACACCTCATTTTGGGGTTGTTCCCCCAACTGGGAGCAACACTAACTATATCCAGTGCAAGCAGCCATGTCCCCTTTTAACAGTCAAGCCCTGTGTCCCCTCCACCCCCCCTACTCCCCCGTCTCACACAGCTGACAGGCTGTGAAAGACAGACTAAAAGAATTAAGGAGAGATGGAAAGTCAGAAAGGTTTCTATTACAGCCTTCAGCCTGTCACCTTTCACCACAAGCTTTGTTTAGCTGACAAATAGTGGAACCCTCCACTGTGTTCCTTCAGGATATGCTCTCCGCTGCCAACAATTAGAATATCTATGGCTTAGTGTAACTATAGAGACCACCGAACAGCCTACTCTTCCACTCCCCTTGATTTTCAATCATCAAGAACTTTTACCTAAATTCATTGTCACTGCCTCCCAAAACAGCTCATATGTCTGTTCCAAAAATTAATCTTACAAGAGTGTTCTGATATTCTGGTGAAGAATATTATTGGTGCAATAAAAAAGTGTTGACAGGTAAAAACCCTATTTTCAGATGTAAAATGTAAAGAGAATGATTGGCAAATCATTTGAAACTCACCTTATAATGTTATAGTACAAAAAGACAACATTTCAAGTGCTAAAATGTAAAAATGTCTGCTCCTTTTCAATTTGATACCAGCAACACATCTCAAAAAAAGCTAGGACAGGAGCATGTTTACCGTTGTGTTGCATTGCCTCTTCTCACAATGCGCTGGTAGGACTGTAAAAATTGTGTGAAACTAAAAACACCTGTTAGGACAACGAGAATTTAGGAATTTCATGGTACATGATATTATTAAAACATGCAGAAAATGCAGGGAAGTCCCTAGGAAAGGCACACGGCTGAAAAATTAATAGTGAATGGATATATTCTTCAGGCCCTATGGCTCCATTGCAATAAAAACAGAAATAATTATGTAATTGAAATCTCTGAAAGCCACTCTGTGAACAAGATTTATCGCAAAGTCGAATTAAAACACTATTATGCAAAAGAAACAACAATATATAAACAGGATCCAGAAATGGTGGTGCCTTATCTAAGTCCTTAGTTCATTTTTGATCAAAGATCAAAGCAATTAGAAAACTGTCACACGATCTGATGAGTCCACATTTGGAATTTATTTACTGAATTTTTAAACTTATGCATCCTCCATGCTAAAGAAGAGAGGGACCATCTACCTTGCTATCAGCATACAGTACCAAAAGCAGCTGTGAGGGATGCATTTCTACACATGGTACAGGTAACTTATTAATGCTGGATAATATATCCAGGTTTTGGAGCAACGTATGCTGCCTTTCAGATAACGTCTCTTTTCAGTGATGTCCTTTCTTATTTAAGCAACAGAGTTCTGCACATATTACCACATAATGTCTCCCTAATAAGAGTCTGGGGGCTGAACTAGCCTGCTTGCAGTCCAGACCTGATGTTTATAGACTGTATGTGAACTGTGGCAACCTAACATAAGTGGATTTTAGACTCTTTTTTTCATTGTTCAAACTATTTTTGCTGTGTATTTGCTGTAAATGGTCAAGCCACCCCTCTCCTATCTCTCCTCTGAAATTACCTTCACTTTCATTATGTGCAAACCCGGACAACTTCATGCGATTTCCACCTTTGGTGCTAAACAAACAGCAGATGAAGTCATCTTTTTCTTTGGCCATTAAAAGGCCATTAATCACCAGCAGATCACCTCTCAGAAACATGAAAACACTGGTTGTGTCGAACATTTGAAAAAAGCCTGTACGCTGTCATTTGTCTGCTGAGGACCGTCTCCATTCATCTCATCATCCATTTATCATACTCTAAGCTCACCAACCAGAAGCAGTCCAAACACAAATTGGCAAATTTCCTCTGTGTAATCACACCCAGCGGCAGAACAAAAGAGCGAGAAAGGCGAGAGCGAGGGAGGGAACCGTTGTTTAGAAATAGGAGATGCTTGTATGGAGTACAGAAGTGATAAGTGGAGAACTCTGTCTGCGCCTGCCAGTAAGATGGGCTCTAATTTGCTTATTTGTAGCTGTCAGTTGTGCTTTTGTGTGCCCAACGATCCAGGCCAGTTGACAGGCAGAGGCAGTAAGTGCTCAGGAGCACATTTCACCCCCTACCTATACATTTTGTATATTGGCATGTGGGGAAGCTGGACGACTGCCACCCTCTTCTTACATGGTTCAGTAGTTTTTATCCCCCCTCTTCCTCCTCGCCTGCCCTGCCCTCCCTTACTCCAAATTTGCTTTATGTACACTGTTATTTAATCTTGCAAGCTTGTTTATTTTTTGTTTTAGGCAGGTAGAGCAACGCATGTCTCACTTTGTAGTGTAACAGGTTGTGAGGAAAGGGGATTAGTTTTTCAGGGTCTGGTCTCAATGTGAAATTTATACTGTACTTCATGGGAAAATATATACTTACAGTACATACTTAGCTATTTAGCAGAGACTTGTATTCAAAGCGACTAAGGGATCACACATCCATAATTTTGTGTCCCAGGACACTTTTGGTATGTGGCTGAAGGAGCCAGGAGCAGGTATTTCTTTTTCTGGGTTGTTTATTTTAATTTGTCTTTTTCTCCCATTGTGTTCCATGTCCTTAATTTACTTGTCTGTTTAGTCATTCCTGATTTGTCTTGCTTCTCTCTCCTCTCCATTCCCCTCATCTCCTCTCCTTGTTTCCTCTCCTCTCTCCTCTCTAGGGAGGATTAGGACAGAGTCCTTTTCATCCTGCTGTAATCCTACACTGGCATCCCAACCCCAACTAGAATAAACATACACACACGCAAATGGAAGCACACACACATTTCTCTGGACCACCCCATCCCCCAAAAAAAGACCATTCATATACAATATGAACAAAAAGCCTACATTTCTTGCTTTGTGTTCATCTGGAAAAAGGACATCGCCAAGGATTTTGCGAAACGCTTCAGTTAATACTCTGCTCTAGCTGTTCAGCTTCTTCTGGAAATAAAAAAAATTGGAAGACGCAGAGACATGAGAAAGACTGAGGGAGAGAAAGAGACATAAACAGTCAGATCTACCTCCCATCCAGTCTCTGTCATCCCCCTTGAGGTGGGGCCTTGCTGAGCTGAACTGCCCCCCTGCTGAGACCTACAATGGCAGATTGGCAACCCTAATACCACAGCTTGCATTATCTGCCAGAATTAAAACCCAATTGGAAAAGGGCTGTGGGAATTGCTGGCTCAGGGAGAGCTTTATATTTATTTCATTTTATTTTATTTTTTCAAGTATCGTGTGTGGGCGCATTTTAGGAAAAAGAAAAAATCTGTAATCAGAAGGATAGAAGCTTGAGAGGTATCAGTCAGAGGATAAACACTGAGCTAATACAATTCAATCCAGAGCTGTTGTTAGCCCTTTATTAAGAAGGATGTGTTTGTTTTCAAAAGGATGGGGGCTGTGTGTGTGTGTGTGTGTGCGTGTTTGTGCGTGCACATGTGCCTACAGGAAGTGCTCATGAGGCAAGCAGGATGTGCAGGAAGTATTTGGCTTGGCTCAGCTGGCTGCAAGGTTGCTGCTCTCAGGATTGCTGATGCAGGGAAAAAGAGATGCATAGAATTTCCCGTCTTGTCCTGCATTTGCAAGACATTTTAGAGCAGAAATACATCAAAAGGAACAGACATTCTCACACACACAAGAAAAACAAAAAAAGAAAAAGTCCTGTAAAGTCTGTGGGGATTGAGATGAAGCTCTCCCGGAAAATCACTCTCAACTGTGCTCGTTACTCTCAGCTGTCAACTAATTGAGACATCCATCAGTTTTATTCCACTGTGAGGAAACAGAGGAACCTGGTCACTTATGAAACGTGGGAGTGTGACAGACGAGCCGCCGTTCAGCTTCTTACATAAGTCCATGCCCCTACTGCAGGGAGAGCAAAGTTGTATTGTCAAAATAGTACAGGGTATAAAGGGAGGATATGTGGGTATGCAACAGAGAAGCACAGGTCAAGCCGGAGAGATTTCAATAGATTGTTCTAGCAAGATGGCCATCTTCCTATGTACTGTATTATAAATATAGTAACAAGACTGTCCATTAGGACCGTGGACGCCCAAAACAACGGCCAGCTGCTGGTCAATGTCAGGCCATCTTTCAGCATTTGTCATCCTAGTTTCTGCAGTATGTCCCGCACTCGGCACTACCTGTGGTTCATTTTCTCATCAGATATACTCTTACATAAAGTGTCTTTAGTGAGTCGGAGTTCTTTGAAAATGGTAACCAACTTTAGTTTTGTTCACAGGTCTTACGCTTTTTCTTTTTGATGATTGCTGCCACCTGCTATCAGCGAGTTATTTTGTGTCATGCTCATGCAGACAGTATGTTTTAGTTGGCTTTTGTCTGGAGCTTTTGCGGCACGTTCAGGTGTTTTCAAGGGTGTTGGGGGCTGAGCATTGTTCATCATAGGTTCTTGGTCTATCTGGTGTGTCTCTGCCCTAATAAGGACATGTAGAAACAAATGAATAGTAAGACAAGGTGAAAAGCAGCTTTGAAATACAAACCGGGAAGGGGGGTTGTTATCGGTGCAAATACGATCCTGTCACCAGATTCTTTGTGACATAACGCAGTACCTTCCTTCTTTTCTCCCACTTCTTCCCATATCATCTGTGTTGACAGCTAATGGGAAGATGGCCACTCACACAGGAGAAAGAGCAGGAGTGAGTCTGGGAAGAAAAAGAAAGACAGAAAGAACACATGACCCTGTTCTTATCACTCCCTTAAACTTCAGACTCATTGTGGATTTCCCCTCGGCTTTAGTAGGAGATCATATATTTCTTACTCCTGGGCCCCTCTACCCCAATCATCAACCCCAACATATAGATCCCAGAGGGGAAGCACTTGAGAAGGGTGAATGTCTTCAGCTTGAGCCACAAAACCAGTGTATGGGAGAGCAACAGAATGGCTGTGGTTCAATGCATTCGAGGTTTTGTTCCTTTTCACAAGCACTGTCAATGGACTTAATTACTTTAGATGCTTTTGTTGAATTGTCTCAGTTGTTTTCCTGGACTTTACTCAAATTCAACTATGCATTAGACGCTTTACTGCTGGATTCTTGGTGCCAGCATTTTGGAAAATCTGTAATCCCTATGCGAGAAAATGAATGCGTTAAATTCATACTTTCAAAGCTTCTGTGTTGACATCACAAAAAAGGTACATGCCAATCATTCATCTCTGGTACATTAGGGTAAGAAGCTTTAACTCTAATACCCCTATCTCTTTTTTTTCTTTTTTTTCCAATACAGACTCTTCAGGCCAGGTGACCTCCTCGCCCCTGGGCTCACCCACATCCCACCGGGGAATGCATCCTTCGCTACTCAGCCCGACGTCAATGGGTCCCTCCGGTTCTCTTCACTCTCCCATCAGCACTCTGAGTTCACCCATGAATGGCCTGACCTCGCCCTTTTCCGTCATCAGCTCACCAATGGGCCCCCACTCCATGAACTCGCCCGGCATGGGCTATGGCCCCAGCGTCAGCCCCCAGGTGAGGCCTGTAACAGACTCAAAAGTACAAAGTATACAGGAACATGCACACACACTTTAAGTATGCATACTATGCATGTACATGTACACTTTGTGCATACTGAGAGAATTGATGTGCTGCATCATTGAAACCACTGAGGCTTGAGTAACGTTGATTATTTCGTGCCCCATGTCGAGGTATGGGATGTACTAGGCAGCAAATGAGCAGCCACTCCTTAAAGTTGATGCATTGAAAGCAGGAAACATAAAAATCTGAGTGAGTGTGGCATGGGCAACATGCTCTGTGAAAAAGATTCATTTAGATTTAGAGATAATGTAAAATTTGAACAAATATGTCATGAAGTCATTAAAGCTTTATTTATATCACAAAAGGCTAAAATTGTACCTGCATTTTAAGAACATGGACTATCAGTCCTAAAAGATCCACTTTGATTTAAATGAATTCTGTGTAGGGAAGTGCTTCTTTTGATACACTATGTAAGATATTAAAACGAATACAGGTAAGAATATAGAAAATTTGTCCGGTCAAAGTTAAGTTAGTGTCCATTGGGTGTGTGTCCATTCCAATGACTGTGGGTGTGTTTGACTTTAGCATAGGTGGGGGTCTTGTACTGTGCTCTGGCTGGTTAAGTATAGAAGAGGCTGAGTTGTGACCCTGTTACAGTTAACTGCTCATGAAAATAGCAAGTCAGCCAAGTGTTAAGAGCAAGTGGCATACGCCGTCTGACTCAAATCATGTCTCATCAGAGGTGCCGCGCCTCACGACCACAGGGCGCTGCCACCATCTTTAACCTCTTAGCCATGCTCTCACATCAAACTACCATTCTCCACCCTCATTCAGCCACAGTCACCAGCTACTACAATCTCATTTGTCCAAACATCTACAGTTCACAGCTTAAATGAACAAATATGGCCACTTGTCACATGCAGAGCTGGTACTATAACTTTAATATGTTAACTCAAGTGTCTGATCTTTAAAAAACATAGACTGTTAACACATCATGTCTGATGAGTGGCACCAGGTGCCAGATCCATAAAAATCTGCATAGATTTGTGACTAAAATTATGTGTATGCACAGAGACATAGATATGCATACACATTTTTCTGCCAGATTTATAAAGATGCATGTTTGCTTGGTTGTGCTTTAGGAATATTAATCACTGTGGAAACGAGTGCACATGTACAAGCTTCATTTCTATTCCCACAAAACAAAATGACTGGAAGTAGAAAATCCCTTGAATTTTAGTTTTCATATTGATACTTGTGCCCACCCAGCAAAAAGGTAGAAGACTGAGAAAAACGATTTCCTTTAATGCATCAGGGAGTTTTTTACACAAATGCCTGTGAGACATTACACTAATATATTAAATATAACCAGATACCACTATGGCTTTAATATCTCTAACTTCTGCATTAAAGATCTGAAAGATGATTTCAGGTAGCTAAGGAAAAGTAAAAAAAAACAGAGTGGGACACAATTTCTGTATATAGAAAGATAAATTCATCACTCAAACAGTGATTTAAAATGATGCTTTTACATACACATTTGAAGGTAGTAAGACCAGCAGTTCATTCACACTGCGTTTGGAAAACTCTGTGTATGCATCAGGTGGGCACTTTTTTCATACATGTTCTATGTTTATTGTTCCATGCACATTTTGAAACCTTAAAGTTTTAACAGCTTGTACCAGTGGGACATGGTTCCATGAGGTTTTTCTGTATATACACTCCTGATCCACACAGCAGCACAGCTGCTCTACAAACTACCCAGACAAATGATCGTGTGTCATGTCTTACAAACAATATTCACGTCTCAGAAGTGCAAATTACACACTGACATGTGCACTCATATAATTTTCCAAAGCCAGGCTCCAGCAGACAGAGGCCCTGATTTGACCCCATGTCAAAGTTAATCAAGGCCTATTCAACTGGGACTCCACGTTGCATCAGCTCTGTCACTCTCTCTCTTTCAAATCTGTGCATATTTATCAGTCAAGCTGTCGCTTCAGCATCTTTCCGTCTCTTGGCTGCCCTCTTATATTTTTTTTTTTCACTCTTTCTTGTGTTTTATTCTTTTTCACATCATCTCCATTTCCTCTCGGTCATTTTTGTTCCATCAATGAGCCTCTGTTTCTTTGGTATTATGAAAAAAAAAACACACAATTAAGACATCAAAGCCTGCAATGGCCCAGTTTCTGTCTGGAGCCATATCTAAAATTGAAACTCTCCTCCCACCCCCACCAGCCTAAACGCAGTGGCTGCCCTTTTTTGTGTTTGTTAATAATTTTGTTAAAGTGCATCAAAAACGTGATGCTGCTTGGGATGGGCTCTCCTCGCCACAGTATTGCTGAGCTTATTACCACCTTCTAAATGAAAAGTGTAATGGAGTCCAGATTGGATTAGGAGCACCCAAAAAGGCCACAGTCTTTCATTGCTGGAAAGCCCCCTTTCCTCTCCCATTTTAGTTTTTCTACACGTTTCTTTGAATTCAGTGCTTTCATCTGTGCAGCTGTTTCTGTCCCAGAGTAGCATATGTTTTATGCAGGCTCGATGTTTATCAAACATTACATTATAGGTATAGTACTTCAGGGGTGTCAGGTCTAAGCTCTTTTGCATGTGTGTGTGCGTGTGGGTGTGTCTGTGTGGGCGGGTGTGTGCCTATTGAATCCGTTTTAACTGCTGCACAATGAGCGGGCAACAGCTCTTTCTTTTGGTAGTAACAGTTTAAATACTGCATGTACAGTAAATGCTCCTTTCTTTGACAGCACTGTATTGCTTTAATTTGCCTCTTCGCCATCACCATCTCCACTTCTATTTTTCACTAATTGTACTGTTTAGACTTGAGACTTAAGTCTCCTTGTGAAATCAATGAGGCTTTTTGATAAGGTGTGGGAAGGTACTTTCTAAGGTGAGAGTGGTGGAAAAGGACAATGCCCTGTTCTAAGGCTTCCTGCCCCTTTCAAAATGTCAGTGTGCCGTATAGTGTGCATCACTTTTCAATATCTGATTTAAGCCATAAGAGACCGTTGACCTTATTAAAGCTCAATACTTTTTTCAGTTTGTCAGCAGCAGAACGTACTGAAAATCAAGTTGTGAAGTTGGCATTTCCTTGTCAGATTTTTATCATTGTCTACTTCCTCATTGCTACTACTTGATTGTTTTTTATATCCTGATAAAAATTATTATTACATTCATTTTAGAGAGTTTGATTTAGATGCTCTTGTTTTACTGCTTGTGTTATCAGAATTTTAAAAACAGATACAAAAAAGATTTTGGGGGGCATTTTAGGGTCTTTTTAGGTTTAACTTAATCAAATGGTCACCAATGCCCACACAGACATTAAAGCCAATCAACCAATGGATGCCCTCTACTTCTTTTAGTGTCCGTCAGTGTGCAACCTGGATTAGATTGTTTACCTGTGCCACAGAGCTCCATTGTAGAACAGCCAGCACACCGTGACACTGGGTGACATTTTCCTTCATTGCAAAATGTTAGGTGGTCAAATTTGCACCATACAAACATTTGCCCCACATATAATTCTGCACAGCAGTTTAAAGTAAACAAGAGTTACCTGTGATTGCATGAGATAGAGATTACATTATAGCCATTCGTGGAATTTCTCCACCAATCATTTTAGAATGAAGAAACTTTCTGGCTGATATTGAATTTAATGTAATGTTTTCAACCTTGGATTTTGGGGCCCTGGTGGTTCAATCATTAGAGCATTGAGTTGGGATGCAGAAGGCCAGGTGATTGAATGCCACCCCACCAGGTGTGCCCTCGACCAGCATTTAAGGGCCAACCCTGATGCAGGTCCCGATCCAGAATAAAATGGGAGGGTTGCAGCAGGAAAGCAGGAAAAATCTCATGCTAAATCAACATGCGGAACAGTATTCGCTGTAACGACCCCTGAAGGCACAAGGCGAAAGCTGAAAGATCTTTTTGTTTTCAACCTTGGATTTTGATCACAATAGTAGTAGTAGTAGTAGTAGTAGTAGTATCACAATATACTTTTAGGTGTGTATCACCCAGCGCTACATACAAGAGTTTGCATTTTTTTGGAAAAGCCTAATTTTATTACTGCTAGTAAAAGTATTTAGTAAAACAAAAAACATAATATTTGTTTTACCAAAGCTCAGTGTATGGTACCAGCCCTACATGTGACAAGTAGCCATATTTGATGATTTAAGCTTTTAACCTTAAATGTTTGTATAAATGACACAGTAGCTGCTGACCATGGCTCAATGAGGGACTGACAGTTTGATGTGAGAGCATGGCTAAGAGGTTAAAGATGGTGGCAGCGCCCTGTGGTCGTGAGGCGCGGCACCTCTGTTGAGACATGATTTGAGTCAGACGGCGTATGCCACTTGCTCTTAACACTTGGCTGACTTGCTATTTTCATGAGCAGTCGACTGTAACAGGGTCACAGCTCAGCCTCTTCTATACTTAACCAGCCAGAGCACAGTACAAGACCCCCACCTATGCTAAACTCAAACACACCTACAGTCATTGGAATGGACACACATACAATGTACAATTACTTCACCATGGCCGCACAGAATTTCTATATTTAGATTAGCTGTATTCTTTCTAATGATATTATTTGCATAATATTTGTAGTGTTGTAAAAGAAAGAAAACTATAATTTGCTTTGTGTTACCCTTTCTTGATTTTTAAGGTGTTTTTTTAGAGCTGTCTTGATCATACTAAGACCTTATTTGACATTTACAATTGTCATTGTCTTCTTGTAACAGGGAACACAGCTAAATACACTTAACGTAAAAATTGGCCAAATACTTTCTGGTTTTCATAAAATAGTGTGTTACTTGCAATGAAAAATTGTGAAAACCAAAAACAATGAGACTTACTCATCCTTAACATCAAAGATGTGAAGGACAACATGATGAAAGCTGGAGACAGGATGAACAAAAGTCCCCTTCTTACTGGAGTCTTGCATCCTCCAAAAGCCAAACCACATGTAAAGACAGAGACCGTCCTTTATCCATTAGCCAATTCTTGCATCTTAAACAACACTACTTTCCCTTTAGCTCTATTCTGAACATCCATCTAACATACTGTGGCTGTGCCTTTTTTTTTTCTTCTTTTTTTTTTACACTGAGAAACTTTTTACTTTGTTTCATCTGTTCATTGAATCTCAGTTATGTGCTTTTTATATGGAAGATCAGAAAACATCAGCATTGCTCTGTGGAGGGCCACACACACAGGAAGAATTTGCCTCTGACTCAAAATACATATTTTGTCTTTTGTTTAATGGTTTTGCTTTTCATGTCTCCTTTTTTTTTTTTAACTTAAGTTGTAAGAAGGAAGAGATGACGAGATCCCCCCCCTAGTATCTGGTCTTGTGGTGGGTGCCAGGCCACAGCCATGCCCATTAGAATCAGACCCACCATTTGTCATGTCTGTGGGCTTGAACTCACTGACAATTCAGACCCACTCTCGATCACAAACACCACAACTCTCAAAGCAGCTGGAAGGAATTATACACAGGGGTTGAAGTGCATTTTACACTTTCTGTGACAATGGTGAGTGTTGTCTGGCTGCAGTTTTTAGCAGATAAAAGAGGTTATCATCACTGCTGACTCTCATTTTCCATTGTGTGGCTCAGTCTCTAACCCTCTGGCTTTCACACTGTCCCAGTGAAACCTCCCTGAGAATCCTAGAGCAAACCAACAACAGTCCTCCATTGTGTCTTAGTTTGCTTTAAAAATACATATAACACGTAAGTGTTAATGAGAGTCGAACACACTACTAGGTGTAAATGTTTTACAAGAAGTGGAACACAGGCTTAATAAGTTATAAATTAATGGCAACACTGATGTCATTTGACACTTTTTGGTAAATTGCATTTAAGGGTTGCTAAGAGACAAAAACACAAGACACACACACACACACACACGTAAGAAAGAGGGGGGAGAGTAGTGGACCTCAGTCTCTTTCCTGTGTGGCAGTAAGAAAGGTCTATTCCACTGCTCTGATCTTTGATGGACTTCACTGTACTCACTTCACATGACGTCATAGTTGCAGGGTTCTAATGACTGCACAAAGGAGCTGTGTTTAAGGTCCCAAGAGAGCGGTTAAGGCCCTTTAATGTCAATCAGCCCTTAAATGGATGGCAGAATTTTTTTAAACCAAAGCTGTCTCCAGGTACCAATTACAAACAGCTTTTCTCAGCACTGATAGTTTAAAGAAATGTAATAAATGTGGTTGTGCTTATTTAAAGGGTTAATACTCAGTTCCCTAGGCCATGCTATTAATTTGCTGTTAACTATACAAACAAATCCCCTGTATCTGTTTCATATTAAAACATTTTTGCTGCATTTTAGTGGCAATTCACTCGCCGTCAAAACATGCACAGGAAGTGTTTTATTAATTGTAAAAGTAAAAAAAGAAATACAATTAGCGAAGAAAAAGCCAGAGGCACTGAGTGTTTAGTTGTCTCGATAATATAGACGAATTGTTAGAACTTACCATTCAAATAGCATATTTCTTTTCTTGTGGCCTTACCTTTTGTGTCAAATATACCTTGGGCCATAATGTGAGAAGAGGTGGTATGTATATGCAATAACACGGGGACTGTGTGTGTTCTAGCTTGTGTGGGGGCCTCACAGGAAACAAGGCTTTCAGGAGATGGCAGCTATAAGGTATAGAAACAGTAACTTTAGGTGTAAGTTTCAGAGAGAGGAACCTTCTAATGGCGACTGTAGACATTGTGGTTTAAATGCCTTTGGGTTACACATTTATTTTAAAGCTTAAAATAATCCCCTTTAGGTCTTTAATTGTGTCTGGTGATGTGATCTTACTGCAACTCAACACTGTGTGTGGAAAGACACGTACACTGCGGCATGTCTGTGAAGTGTAATGACGCTTACTGTAAGACTAATTCTGTTTTTAATTCATTGCTAATACACCCGTAAAACATGAATGTGCTCCTAGAAAGTTGCACATACAGTAGTTCTCTTTCAACATAATGTGTTGTGTAGTAAAAGCAAAAAGCAACAAAAGCATAGGCTGGTGTTGGGACAGGACAATTGAGGAAAATGTGGGTGTACGATTATTTTGAAAAGTTGTTTTACATTGTTAAGGTAGAATATTGGGTTTGCTGCATTATGTTTTATTGAATATGCAGTGATTTACAGCTCGGTGTATACAGTATGCATCATACCAAGACATGTCATTGAAACAAAAAAGCTTGTGACTTGCGTCTACTGGATGTTACAAAATGGCAACACAAGTAAATGCTGTGCAGGAAATAGTCATAGTCTAAAAAAAATAAATTCAGTACTGGTTTGACACTGAAATACAGTTAGAATTACTGCTGTATTATTTGCCGTCTGACAAAGAAAACACCACGCAGTTAATTTTTATGTAGCATAGCAGAGAGAACTGGGAAACTATGATCTATGACTTGATGGTAATGGACACAGTAGAGAATTAATCACTGAATTGGCTTTTGTGTTGCCAATGAAAATACTTGAGGATCCATCTGATATGTTAGACCATGAACAGTGTTTTCAATGGGTTGCTGGAGGACACACCAGTGGGCAGTGGAAACGGTGGTGTAATACTGACAGGATGTTTTACAGTTGGAAAATGGAAATACTAATTGCTTATTTGACAATGGAAATGGACGGTCAGTTAACTGCTGTGGGACTTGCTAATGGATGCAGGAACCACTGAGTAGTTTTTCACTGAATGACAGACAGATGATATACATAAACATGATCGCACTCCAATACATTCCTATTGAATTATGCAGTGTCCAAACTGTAACAGATTACACATTGACCATGTTACCCTGCACCCAGTTGCATGGATGCAAACTGCTGACAACTGCAGACAAGCTTCACTTGATTTCAGGGTGTATATCCACTTTTAGCAAATGGCCATTGTCTGTTAAGGGTTTAAAATGTTGCTTATTAAACTTTGTAAACTATAATGATTTCAGTATTTGATTTTGATTCGAAGGGTGTTATGCTAGATGAGTACACAGTTACCACATGGGGAAATGAATAGGCCTTTCTAGTATAGATTGGCAACTATCTGTTAGTAATCTAGTTTGTTTTACTTACTAAGGGACCAATATTTATTAAAAGGTTGACAAAAACAATGCTAACACAAGCAGTTATATTTACATATATTGGAATAAATTGACACTTTATTGTCACTTGGCAAGATTATGTGCAATTGTTCCTCTCTGGGCCACATAGTAAAAAATGCATGACTGACTGTAGCTTATTACTAGATTAGAACAGAAGTTCGTGTCCCCATGTCTATGATAATATACAGTATGTTTTTTTAAATGACAAATTATTGAATGATGATCAGTTGGATGGTGCTGATTATCAAAAATAAATCTAAAGGTGCTTTCATACCTGGATTTTTACTTGTTTGTTTGTTTTTTTGAAGATCAGGGTGTTAAAAAGACACATTATTGTCTTTTAGTTGTAGTCCAAGTTGTTTTCACACTATTGTGCAGAAATATTAATTTGCTTTTTATTTTTATTCTTAGGTTAACAAAAACACGGGGGTTACACTTTACAAATAGTAATGTAATGGAATAACTTAACATAACTTAACTGGATTCTCTCTTGATAAGATTCAAGGTGAGTAGTCACTAATTATGTATTTTGCCGAAAGGATAGGTGCAGTAATATTATCAGAGCCAAACTGTATAGTGCTTTAGGGGGTGAATTAACACCTGTACTTTGCATGGTATGTGGCATTTTATGGATCATTACGTGCATATTATAATTTCTTCACTTTCTGACGGATAAGGAAAAATACTATGTTTATATGTTACCATGGTTACAAGGCATACACCAATTGTAAAATTCTGGGTCGATACCAATTAAATATTAGTTTGGCAGCTTATATTACTGACAGCTAACAAAAAATAACAGTATTTGCCATTGACAAATGCTTTTTTAAGTGTCAGTAAGTTGCTGTCTGTCAAAAGGCAAATGTACATAAATACCAATGTAAGAGCGACATAATGGTGCATCCCTAATTTACATGATGTAAATGGTAAATAGTCTGCACTTATATAGTGCTTTTCTACCTATTGGCAGTCAAAGCGCTTTACACGGCTTCTTGTTCACCCATTCACATTCACAATCACACACACACACTCATACACTGATGGGGGAGCTGCTATGCAGCTGGCCAACACTCACCGGGAGCAACTAAGTTGGGGTTCAGTTTCTTGCTCAAGGACACTTAAACATGTGACACGGTTGGTGAACAATCGCTCAACCTTCCTGCACCACAGTCGCCCACAGTCACTTATATCAGGTTCTAGACAATTTACATCTAGAAGTTACATTTAAAAAGAAGTTGAGTTGTTTGAATTGATGCTAAAACCACCTTAACATACTATCTGTCAAAAAAAATTGCCATTAGTCTGTTTTGCACTCACATCTCAAATGTACCACGGCTACTTGCAATTGTAAGGAGCCATCGTATTCAGGGCAGTTGCTTATTCCACACACGAAGATTGACAGCTTTCACAGCTTTCACACAAGCCCAAGTGAACAGCACCAAAAAGGCAAACATGCTGTTCTGTTAAACCAAATCAAACCAAACAATTTAAGTGTGAAAGTATCCTAAAATGTGTGATAATATTTCTAGGAATAAATAAATTAAAAGAAAAGGAAAGGTCCTGCAGCTTGTTGGTGTGAGAGGAGGCTGACTCCAGGGTTGTAAGAGCTGTTAGTATAAGGCAGTGCAGTGCCCACAAAAGCATCTCACACACACAAACACACACACACAAATCCAAAAGGGTACAGGCATGCATTCAGATAAAACAGAAACACACGCTCATGCATTCACGCATGAAATTCAGAAATGCATACACACATTCGACAGACACGGACACAAAAATTAAAAATACACATGCCCCAGACCCACAGTCCTATGCACAGAAACTGTCACGAAGAGGTGAAACGACAGCTGAAAGTCACTCTGCATATTCTCACTTCACTGCTGTAAGGCTCTCTGCCTCACACAGCTCTGATAGTCTTAATATCCTTTTTTCACTGTAACAAAAGTTTCTGTCAAAACAAACACACGCACACACAAGTGCCAGCAGTGCTTGCGATGATTCATTTTATCTGTTGTGGCACAGCATGGGGTGAGTGTTGGAACCCTCCGAGCTGTCAAGAATAATGTCTGCTACTCCTCAATTCTACCCGCTGGGAAAGAGTAGCGACTGTTTTACTGAGTGACAATAACCGTGGAGGTATTGTACAGTAAGGCATACTTAGCAAGGATTTATATGTTGTAACTAAAATCACTTTTAATGGTTAATAAATTATGTATGTATTCAGTTACAGGTCGTTAATAAACCATTAGAATGCATAAATTAAATATGTATTTTTAGTTGCCAAGTTAAATGCCGTGTGTGAGTGGATCTCTTTTGTTTTGTTTTATTCTTCTAACAGTCGAATAAGCACAAAGAGTATCTGGATCAAAAAGTGTTTATTAATACACATAGCATTTAACACCACAGACATAATGTCTTATTGTAACCTCAAACGCCTTTATAAATAACATTAAAAGGCAAGTTCACTTCACTCAACCTGCTTTCTGTTGGTCTAGTTTGGGAACACTTCCCTCTGGCCTTCCTCTTTTAAAATATCTCTTTACTTCTAGCTGAAATACTTCTTAGAAGGACAAAACTAATAATGTCTAAACTAATAAACTACTCCGGATGATGATGTCATCCGGAGGAGTTTAATATCCAAAATATCCAAGTTGCCTGGTAACAGAACAATGCACATTAATGTCTTTTTAGAAAAATGTGAGTTCATTTTAAACTAAAGCTTGTGTGGCATCTTGTATGTAGAACTTGCTGGCAAGTAAATTTATTCTTTCTCTTAATTTGAAAGACACCATAGGTCTTTGAGTGGTTGCTCTTGCCTGATTCAGCAGTATTAAATAACCTGAAATAAGCTCTAAAACAGGTTATATTTCTAACGTAAGAAAAATGTTTCAGTTTGATTAATCTTAGTATTGTTAAAGCTTCCTCAGTTAACACTGTCGAGTTGCTGATGCCCTTGAAACAGAGGCTAGCTATGGTTTCAGTGGATATTCCAGACAAGGAGAGACTAGTGCTTATGTTTTCTTGATTTTGAAACCAAATTTTACCCTCTGTACTTGGTGACTTTTTAATCATTCAAATTAGGCTGGTTGGTTAATGGCACATTTTCCTTCAGCGTGACAAACTCACAACCCGTGTTTATTTCTGCTTTATACTCAGTTGAAATTTACAGCTCCATGACACACCTATTTGTAGACGCCCCCTAAGTTCACCCACAAATACTCAAGGATAAACCACTGTGTGCACTGTGTGCATGCTCACGCCTGTGTGTCTGTTGATTTGTGCTTGTTTGTGAACTGTGTGCTCAAACAGGTGTCTCTGGAACTCGTAACAGTGCCGTAATTGATCCTCACTGTGAATATACCCTGAAGGCCACAGAAGAGCGGGCCCATTAACACACCTCCCTGTGTGAAACCCTATCCCTCATCTCTGCTGATACATGTCCAGATAAAACACACACACACAAATACACACACACACACACACACTGCGGGGAAAGTTCTTTTTCATTCCTTTGCCGAGATAAGTTTGCTTTTAGAAGGAAGTGATTGTCATGAGGTGTCAAAGGTTAAAGGTGACACAGGGTTATCATCTGGTGACATCATAGAACTGATCCCTGTCCTCACCTCACCTCAGGAGACGGCTAATTTGATGATGTCTCCTTTCAACAGGACATTTGAATCCACACACTTCCTTGCTCTTTTTTTAGTTTCAAGTAGTTGCAAGTAGAAAGTTGCAAAAATTAATCATTCTTACACAAAATGTGGTTTAGGGAGTGATACAGTCTGGGGAATGAGATTTATGACAGTCGATTGTAAAGTCGAATATCCTATTTCGGGCCGTGTTGTGTCACTTCATGAAGAAATTCTGTGAGGGTGTTTTGAAGGAACTGCAAAGATAACTTTCTGTGTACTAAGAAAAGGGGAAAAAAAGGAAGGTGCCCTTGAACTCGAAAGCAACTGAAGTTCCACATGAGGCTTGCGCATTGAGGAGTGGTGCACTAGGATTTGATGTCTCCTTTTGAAGTGTCTTTATGAGCAGAGTCTCTGCTCTGACTCGAGCTAAGCCCGTCTTAAGCAGAGGCCTCCACTGTCTATGCTCCTCTTCCCTTTCTCCTCCATGCACTCAAGGGACTACTCCTTTCTTTTTATTTCACCACCCTGCGTGTTGTCATAGCATACTAATAGTTTACAGGACCCGCTCTGCTGCAAAAATTGTTCTTTACATTCATTTGGACAGAGACTGACACCCGCTCAAAATAAACCAATTATGGATTCCTGTCATTCCTATTGCTAATTCATCAAATAAGAACTTTAACAATTTGTCTGAGTGAAGCTCCTTCCGGCTTTCCAAACTTCTTTTACCTGCTACTGAAATATCTTTCAGTTGTACAGAAAGCAAGGCATTCTAAGGTGTCACCTTTGTCTCTGTGAAGGTGTAGAAATGACAGCACAAGTAAACAGTTATCAACTTGCCTTTTAGCATATTGCCACAATGTCTTACCATAATAGAAAATACATTCTTCCGGTTTTTCTGCAAAACCACTTTAATTACCAAAACAAATCTTCTTTAATGTGTTTAAATTCTAGTCTATTCCATCAGTGTGGTGCAGCCAGGAGGTGCTACATAGGGCATAAAGTATCGCCTCATAGCACGGCAAGCTGTGATGCACTCTGTGCTCTGACACCAGTACATTATGGCCAGCATTAAATGTTTCCCATGCTCACCCCTGTCAACCACAACATTAAAAGTGCCAGGTGGCTGATAGGTGTACACCAGCTCTGTGCAGAATCTGACACCCGGAAGCAGACAGAGACCCCCACTGTACTGGATGTACCAATCGAATGTTCTCCAGAGTATGTTACATAACACCTGCGGCATATGAAACATTGTTATTCATGTGGGGCATTTCCAGCACTCATGCTGTACATTTCACTGCAGGGAATCTCATGTCCTCTATTTCAAGTCCTTAATGTTAAACATCCCTTGTTTGTTTCTGTGCCTTAGTTTGTACACATATGAGGGGGGAACCCGCTTTTTAAAGACAAAGACAACATGCAAGGAGACGATCGTCAAGGGGTTTCCCAAGACGATAGGGCTGTACACACAGCTGACATAACTCCCTGTGAAGGGTCACATGTGTGTGTTGGAGGGCGCATGTATTCTATTTCCAGAACTAGTTCTGAGCCACTTTAATCCCCCTGCCTTGCCTCCATCGCCACGGGCAGAAGGGAAAGAAAAGCCCCCAGCTTGCCCACCCCACCATGAGGGAGCAGTGTTTCTGAGATTGAGTTGCAGGTTTACTCAAAATAGATTGTGAGTGGAAGAGTCTTTTCTGTCAGGCAGACAGAGGGTTTGATAGACACAGTCTCAGCTGAGGAGACAGCTCTGTTAGTGCTGCGGTACAAGAGAAAACAGTAGACTCAGGCATTTAACTGAGGTAAGACCCTATGGTGTGTGTGTGTATGTCCCTGGGGGTGAGCATGCCAAGATGGGGGTGTTTGCACATGACACCAAAGCTGACCCAAAACAAATGATGCTGCTTTTTTGGTTCCTTTTTATCATTCTAAATCATCCTTTATGCTGCATGAAATGCTTTTTTAAGCATAATGCAGGATTTTATTAGCATAAACCTGACAATAATAATTGTTCTGGGACTCCTTTGTGTCATTTATTGTAAAACGCACAAGTGATACTTGCTTATTATTTTGTTTTCCTTTTGACATTATTTATAAAATATGACAAGGACAACTCTGCAGGATAGTAATATACGATTATTTTTGTCTCTCGCTCTCTGTTTTATATTAAGTGTGCATTTGTGTAAACAGAGTGTAAAGAGCAGGCCAGGGGTCAGTGTTAGGGTGTGAATTGAATATTTTCACATAGTGGGGGGGGTGGCTTTAACCTTTTCAACTCACCGAAGCCCCCACTGGATCTATCATTCAAACATTCAAACTCACATAAGCTTTAGTTTTGAAAATTCTAGTGTAGTCCCCTAGTCAGGTTTCCATGACACCACATATGTCACGCTGAATTCTGTGGAAATTTGTGTAAAATGATGCAGAAGGGATCTAGAATTTCCTATTTGATGTGGTGGTTAAGCGCCATGGTTTGGAATATATTTCACTTAAATGTAACCATGATACACTGTTGCTCCCAGCAAAAAAAGTACATGTCATTGCTGACATTTTTTTTCTAACTTTGAAGCCATTTAAGAGGAATCAAATGTTAGAGTGTAAAAGTTTCCATAGTCGAAATGAGATGCTGTGTATATCTTGTGTGCATGCCTGCGTGTATTATGTCATGCACTTTACACATGCATTATAGTTTCAGTCTGTACATTTTCAAGCTTGTGTTTTGGTACATTTATGCAGGTACGATCTGTATATTTGTATATACAGCACTTTATTGTGTACATAAGTGTGTGAAATCAGTAGCTTGACTTTTATTGCATATGGAAGTTTAACACTTCTTCAGGTGGTTTCAGAGACCCCCTGTGTATTCTGCTGCAACAGTGTTAGCTGTTTTTAAATGTGTCTCCTTAACTTTACCAAAGTCCCAAACAGGCTCTGCTTTCCTTGCAGTTTTTTACATTTTGTTCTTATTGATCGCCAACTTTTCAACTTCAGCCGAGCTTTACATTTCTTTTTCATGTTGTTTTCAGATTCCAGCCATTTCCACCAAAGTTTTTTTAATGCCAAGAATTAAAAATGTAAGTTACCAACTGTGGGTAGAATCACAATTCATCTTTTAATACATTTTATATCTGTCCTATGAATTGTTAACTGCACTAGTCCTTATTATTTATTATTTAAAAAGTCAGAAAATAGAGAATACACAATTTTGCTTGATAAATACTGTAACTGTTGTTGCATAGTCCCTTGTAGCAGGTGGGCCTGTACCTTCACACCAGGATACCAAAGACAACTTTTATTATGTTTCTTAAAGTACTTTGTACCACTGGGTTTCTGCTGTTTGCTGTTGTCCATATGTCCTGTTACAGTCATGTTTGTTGTGCTTTTTTTTCTTATATGCCATTACAAAAAAAGGGAATCTTTTAAAGTATCTCTATTCAATTACTTAAAATTAAATGCATTAAATATAATTTTAAAAAAATCAACTCATGCAGCCCTTAAATAATGAACAAACGTATATTACATGAAGTTGTGATTAACTTTATGTACTCTGGATTGGAGAAATTAATTATTAGCTGTAAGGCAATCTTTCTAACACACACACACACACACACACACACACAGAGCTGAGGATGACCAGTGATGTGAGACTATCATGTTGTTGTCATCTCTACAAGAGAAAAATAGCTCTTCTGTTTCATCGGTGCAGAGAGAGACAGGACTTAATTTGCCACAGAATGAGCTACATTTATAGCCCCCCCCCCCCCCCCCCCCCCCCCCCCCCCCCCGACCAAAAAAGTGTTTGTGCTGTCAGACATGTCACATAATATATGTGGTCACTTAATGAGAACATGTCTGCCTACACAAGCCCATGTGGCTACTCTCAAATCTCTGTTCTGTCTATCATCCCTCATTTGTGGGTGTGTTTGGAAGGAATCCATGTGTATATTCCATATACAGAAAGCATTCAGTCACCTTCACTTTCTGCACACTTTATTGTGTGGTAAATTACATTTTTGGTAAAACAGATAAAACTGTACTTTTTCCTCCATCAGTACACCAGTCTAGCTGACGGTTGCTTTTCTTTTCCAGTTTTTTCATGGCATGGTGCTAATGGGTAGCTAGCCTGTTCCATCCAGTACATTTAGTGTTTTAGGATAATTTATATCCTGCCCCCTAACGTTTAGCTCTCCTCAAAACAGCATGTAGCTTGTTATAATAATTAGTCTCCCATTGCCCTCCACTTTTAGCATAAGGCAAAGGGAGTTCACTTTCAGATTAATTTTATCAAAGCTCTTTTTTTTTCTGAGAGGGAGGCAGGCAGCAATTGAAGTAAAACTTAAGGCTGGCAGTGCACTGCTGCTAAAACAAATGCTGTCTCTTTATTCTGCTGTACTGTTAAATTTTGCAGTGGAGTTATGTTAGTGCTGAACATTTGGGAGCCAGCGGGGCTTGTTGAGAGCATGAATAAAAGAGTTCCTGGGGTGGAGTGGTGCAGGATCCTGCTGCGCCAGATTTAGATCTGAAACAGAGGGGAACAGGAGGGAGGAGAGAGACAGTGAGAGCAATGAAAGAGGGCAAAAGGAGCTGCTACTAGGGCTGCTGACCATCTGTATTGGGGATCAGAAATTTGAATGTGCTTTTAACTTTCTGGGTTTTACAAATTGTTCAGAACAATCTGCATGACATAACTCCACTCAGATTTAATATCCCATTGTGTATGTGTAATGAACCATTTCTCTTGAACAGATCTGGCCCTCCTTCAATAGTTCATGTCATCGGCTATAACTACAGCAAACTGGCCTAACTGTGTGATGGACTTGTGTAATGGTGTTGCGGGTTTTGAGTTCAGAGGGCCTGCTTTGTGACCTGTTGGCGTGTGTGTTTGTGTGTGTTGATGTTCCAGCTGAACTCTCCGATGAACTCGGTCAGCAGCACAGAGGACATTAAGCCCCCGCTGGGCCTCAATGGCGTGATGAAAGTTCCCGCCCAGCCCTCAGGCACGGTCCTGTCCCTCAGCAAACACATATGCACCATCTGTGGTGACCGCTCCTCAGGTGAGTGACATCAGACGAGTGTGAACACCTACTGCATGACCATTTGCACTGTACATACAGAAGCCATAGTACAAACACTGATGCCGAATCAACTGAAATGTACACAGTTACCCAAAATGTCAGTACATGGTTTATCAACATACTCTTATAGAGGCCTCTTCAAGAGTATTGGAATGACAAGGATGTTTAATTAGTGTTTGCTGTAAACTGAAGACATTTGTTTTTAGGATCAAAAGATGAATAAATGACAAAACATAAGAATTTCAGCTTTTATATTCTAGTGTTTATTGATTGATATATTAAACAACATTGAATATGTAAACTTTTGCAATAGATTTTACTATTTTTACCAAATGTCGTACCGTATGCTCCAATTTGACACTATTGAACTAAGTGTATGCAGCATTTAAGGTGGAATTATGGAGAATCTGAAAAGGCCTATTACGAGGCCTATTGGGTTCGGAATAAAGAAATATGTCATCTGGTAAAGTGGTGTATGCTGATGTGTTCTTAATAGTTTTTGGCCTATGGCATCAGTGAAAATGACTGAAGTGAGCAAATGAGTTTAATGAGTTCCTAAAACTTTGTTCCATAACGTTTATAGCTCAGAGTTTCTTCCAGATTTCAGCCTAATTCTTATTGTATTTTTAACATGTTGCCTGTCTTGCGAATATTTGCTCATGAAGTCCTCTGTATTGGTGAATTGTGATACTTTGGCCCCCGCTTTATGGAAGTTGTTGGTGAGTTTTTCACAGCTCTAATTGAGTAATCTGTTCTATGTATTCAGCTCAATAAACCAGTCTTTATTTTTAATTTTTCAGCACATCCAAAATTCATTGTTTTTTCCCTTTTCTCAGATTCCAAATGGCTTGTTTTGGTCCATAGACAGCTCTCTGGTCTTTATGTTGATTCATTAATCAAGGCTAAAATTAGGAGTAGTCATTTAGAGCTTGTTAATGTTGGAAAATCAATCACAGGACACACATGGGTATAAATATGCCCCTGTCAGTAACCTTTTCCAATGATTTTCCTCACTAAAACTCAGGTGATTCAACACAAAATGTGCTATATTCTATGTTATAGTACGTAACATAATAGATGTAAATACCAGGAAATCAAAGAGGAAATTCTAAAGTTTGGTGCCATAATCATCTTCTGATATTAAACCCAGTAATCTGCACTGTACAGCAAACATTGTGCTACTTTTGGATTGGACTGTACGTTAAAATTAACAAAACTCTTTTGTAAGGTTAGATTGATTGGAGATGACTAAAAGTGCACAGCTTAAAGCCTGACCACAAAGCTCACAGAACCTTATGTATAATTTTGGAAATTATGGGTAGCCATTGATTTGCGGAATGGTATAAAAATAAGTTCTCAACAGCTGGAAATAAACAAGACTCCATCATCACCAAATGAAAAGTGGGTCTACCCAGCATCTTGCTGAAGATGGTGTTCTAACCACACTTAGAAACCTCCAAAGAAGATCCAAAGATGAACTCTGGTCAGAGAACAACCCCACGGACAGCTCTGGCAGAACTTCATACTGCCGCTTCTTGCAGTGGGAGACCTTCCTGGAAGGACAACAGTCACTGAAATTCCTCACAAATCTTGGTTAAATGGCAGGGAGGCCAGAAAGAAGCCACTCCTGAGAAAAAGCAAACAGCATGAAAGCAGCAGCATAATGGCACCTGAGACAAAATTAAATTTGTATGCAAAATATATTATCATCTGATGAAATGATGAACCACTGTCAAATCTACTGACTGCCTCAAACAAAGATGCGTTAGACAGTATTAAAGGTTTTGTTATGATACATGAAATACATGCCTGCAAACAGTGACATTTGTTTCATGCATAAATTCAAATTAATGCTTTTCCCTGCTTAAGTAAACTATGTGTGAGATGCAAACCAACGTCTCAAGGGTTGAACTGGAAAACGGCCCCGTCTCATCCGTGTGTGCTGTGCAGCACAGTGTACAGCTCCACCATCTAAATTTCATGCAGCACCTGTGCTGAGTTCTACTTACTCATAGTTTGCTGTTTTTCCTCTTGATATACGCCTTGGTTATCTTATTATTGATGTATTTTGGAAGGAGGCACAAAAGAAAATGGCACTAGTGTTGCACACACTTCTATAAGCACCTTCTGCAAGAAGCATTTGGCAGGCCGCGCTAGAAGGTGTGAATAAAGCCACTAAATTTGAGACCTTCTGATGCTACTTTCATGTTGATATAGCTGTACATGCCTGCACATGTTGTTCTTTCTTCAGTTTCAGGTTTAATCCTCTTTCAAAATGTTCCCACAGAGCAAACTTACATTTTTATGACCTGTACTGGCTTTCAGTTTTGTGTTTTAGAAGTTCACATTCCCTACGCGGTTTTAGAGAAAATAACAGTATAAGACCATTATTAGGTTCTGATTATTAATTGTTGGACATTGTTACAAAGCACAAAGTTTTTTAATCCATGGCTAGCTGTTAGCCCAAGGCTAATGACGCACACAACAGTCATCTTTGCAAAGTCATCTAACTATTTTCTTCTCCAGCCAACAAATAACCCTGTGTTTAAGTTTTTTTCCAGGGAAAAACCATGAAAAGCCTTTAGTTGCATGATGAAGCTGAATATCTAATTCCGTGGACTAGATTAGTGTCATTCTGCGTCATCGGTGCTACGTGGACCCATGGGGGAAAATCAAAACAATGTTTAATAGCAAGTCATGCTTCATTTAACTGTGCTCAGAGGCTTTATTTGTCTTCCCTGGTGGTCCGAACAGCAAAGAGCTAACAAAGAAACAGTTTGAGCAACACTGGAGAATGCAAATGGACTTCAACCATCATAAATAACGAAAAAGAGCTGTTAGGAATAAAGGAAAGAAAACATGATGAGGACCCCCTGCAGCTTGCCTTCAGCAGGCCCCTCTTTTCTTCCTCAGCCACCTCAGCGTAACCCGCCAACACACAGTTGGTTTTAATAGGCCTTTCATCCTAATGGCTCTTTTACTACATTATGTGGTACCTTTATGTTGAATTATGTGTGGTTAAATCACACTGTTTGTTTACAGCTCTGAACTTTACATCTCAATGAGAATAATTGCTAATAAAGTGGCAATGTGGTCCATGATTATGCTGCTAATACACAGACCCCCTCTGACTCTCTCTCCCCTCAGGTAAACACTATGGGGTATACAGCTGTGAGGGCTGCAAAGGCTTTTTCAAAAGGACGGTGCGCAAAGATCTGACCTACACCTGCCGTGACAACAAGGACTGTGTCATCGATAAACGGCAGAGGAATCGCTGTCAGTACTGTCGCTACCAGAAGTGTTTAGCCATGGGCATGAAGAGAGAAGGTACAGCACATACCGTTGAGGATAAAGTCCCACTTAATCAATCACGTAATCCCTCGGTACTAATGCACAGAGGCTCACATTAAGACGCAGATAATGGCCCTGTTTTAGAAAATAAGCGCCTGTGTAGTGCAGATGAATATATTGGGCATTTTTAGTTGCAGAAAAAAAAAATCATGTTTGCTTATGTCATTGGTTTCTCTTATGAGAGTGCAGAATTTCTTTATCTTTCAAGTTTTATTTGTTGACAAACTGCCAATATGACACATAGAGCAGATGCCAGTGTAGTCACTACTAGATTCATTCACACTATAAGAGCATAGTCCCTGGAAGCAAAGCTACTCGTTTCTCATCATACCTTGATGATTTTATAGTGAAAAACGTGCAGCTCTGGCCCTTTTCTGCCACATCATGCTGTGCATTGCAGCCATTCATTGGGGAATGTTTTGTTGGAAATAATGCATTAATTTGTGTCTGCCTCTGGAACTCAACATTGCTGAAAGTGGGAACAGAGTTGGGAGTTTGAGAGAACAGGTACAGTACATGTAGTCCTGAGGGCGCTCACTGGAGAAATAAATTGGAACAAAGGAGCACTGAGCTTCGGCTTCCGTGGCATCCTCCAAATGATAGCGTTCATGCTCTTGTGCCCCTAATAATTTGTAGAAACTTGGAGGTTATGTGGAAGTGAAAACTGCATATTTATTGTGGGCTTGTATTCAGAAGTTGGTTTGTGTGCATATTTTGCATGCTACTCAAGGCACACATTTAACCAAAGTACTTCAATTGGGTAATGTCTTGTAATTGCACAACATAGTGAAAACACCACATTCCTCAAATTAGAGGCTATTGATGGAATGCACATAGTGATCCTGCCCTTTTGAAATGGATACAGGGATTTAATCAGCCACATGGTGAACCACAGACTGACTGAGCAGTTGTGCAGGGCAGGCCATTAATCAAGTATTCATGTAGAGTTGGTAAAATACTTTTTAGTTCGGTTTTTATAAAGTTGGCAACTAAAACACATTCATAGAGGCTTCATGTAATTTTTAGCTTCTATACTAGTGCACTTAACCCGACAACTGCAGTCATAAAATGAACCCAGAGCACATCTGACAGGTCAGAAGCTCATTGTTATTTACTTATGCTCCTGTGGATAGCTTCATGGCAAAACAACATTGCATGTTTAGCCATTTACACTAATGTGCTTTGTGTAATGGGTTTATTTCACCATTAAAGGATTTGTTAATGCAACAATCAAACATTCGTGCAAACGCATATTATTCTGCTTCCAGATGGGACCCAGTCCTCTGTCAGTACAGGCTGTGGATTATAAAAAACACAGTAACATTTACACAGCTTTAACAAGCATGAATGTCATTTCGAAGTCCATTTCAGCTTAAAATATTTCAGCTTTCACAACAACTCTACATTTACAGCTCTCTAAATAGTCCTGCATTTGAAATGTTACTTAAGTAAATGTCAAAAAGTGGATGAAAAATGCTTGAGGTACCAAACGTAAAAGTGCAGAATGATATTATTGCATTATAATTATTATTTATTCTTTATATCATTTTATAATCAGTGTTCATCGTTTTAAAGTGGCAGGTGGTGATTGATCATGTTTTGAATCCACTAATTATAATTTAAATGAGTTGACTGCTAGACAGCTTGTAAATTTTACAACAGGGATAAATAATGTTTTCTGAAAAGACTCTGAAACCTATCTATGGTCATCAAATAAATTTAGTGGACTAAACGTATGAAGTCAAAGCATGAAATAGTTGAAAATAGTAAAAAGTAAAACGAAATCAAATGTAAATGTAAATACAGCACTTAAGTATATGTACTTAGGCCCTTTTAAATGAAATATTTAATCACAGAAAATATGTTGGTGTCACCTTTTTGTGACAGTGTTCATCTTCAGCATTGCGATTGTACTGCAGAGTTTACTTCAGAATCCTCAGGTTCGGCTGAACAAACCCGATCAATGTCACAAACTGAATCTGTTGCTCTCAGCAGTGGAGCTTCTTCACTTGTGATTGAAAGCATAGTTGCAAGCTCAGCTGTGAACCTTCCTGGATAAAATCTTACTAAAGACTGCAAAAGCAACCAAAATTATAATGTGCTGTATTTGTTTTGTGCATGTTTTATCACATTGCTGAGCTTTACCAGTGTTATGATATAAATCTAGCGTTTAAATTAATGTTTAACTATCAACTAACTGAAGTAGAGACAGTCATCTTTTAAAGGACGCCTTCACTGATTTTGAATTTACTTCTTTTGGTTCTAGTTTGGGTAGTACATGTAAATAAATACCATTAAACTTCCTTTCCTCCCTTTGGCTCCAATACATCCAAATATTTATCTACTTCTATCTTAAAAATGCCTCCAGATGACATCACTTGGAGGAACCTTCAGTTCAGATTATGCCATCTCGTCTCTCATACTATGGAGTTTGTAATCTTGGTCAACCTTCTTTTCCAGAGCTCACCCAGAAGACATAATCTGAACTCCTAATGATGAAAAACTTGTGACGTCACGCTGATGTCATCTGGGGGAGTTTTTCAGCTAGAAGCAGAGGAATATTTTTACATAGTGGAGACCGAGGGAAGTTTAAAAGCATTAATGTACATTTATACCCTAAACTAAAGCCATTTAAAGCAAGTGGAAAATTAGTTAAGAAGAAAGTGTCTTTAAGACATTTAGGCTGGTAGCCACTCCAAACGTTGCTGAGGGTGACAAAGCTCTAATTTATGTAAAGAAATATATGAATGGAGCATGGAAGGGATTGGGATTTACCTGGACTGTGCAGGTGCGGGTGCATATTTTTGACACCAATGGATTATTTCTGGTACTACCCTCAAAAAGAGGCTAAAGAAAAACTATAAAGTATAAAACATTTGCTTATAAATGCCATATTCATCCAGCTGCACTGTACTTTAGGCTACATATAGAAACATTCCCTTTTAATGGTTTGGGTCATTGAACACGTCCACTTCATGTTCCGTCAGTGAAATGACACTACCGTTTGAGTGCCATCACTCTTGAAAGAGGTTGTCATTGTTTGATGTTGCACTTTTCTGCTCTCTGGTCCCTGAGTTCACCCCTGCATTTTAAATGTTTAGTTGGGAAATATCACCTGTAATTCAATGTGGGCCAGTGCAGTGGTGAACTTTCAAGAAAAGATTGCAGGACAGATACAACCACAAAGAGATGAGCTGTGTGTAGGGTTGGGAGGGAAAAAAACAAGAATAGGCAGTAAGGTGTGAATTTTAACACTCTGTGAGGTGTTAAAATATTAGCACTCTCAGCCGTGCTGCACTCTTTCACACATCGAATAAATCAATCACTGCCACCACCGTTTTGCTCACCACGGTTATAGAATACAAACACATTGCAGAGTGCATACATTACACTGAGTGATGTAGGGTATAGCCAGTGAAGCTGGGGATTGTTGCAGGTGTTAACCAGGTGTGTTGGATGTAGGCTCCATGGTTAAAGCTAACTGAACAAGAAGACGAATCCATGTTTTCTGCTTTTTTTATTTTTATTTTTTTTTTATGTGTTCTATGTGAGGCCAATTTGTCTTGACCTTTACTTGGCCTCCCTTTCTCCTTCCTTTTATTTATATCATTGTTGGCCTCTTAACTCCTTTCAAGGATATTATCATTTACTGCGTTTTACCTCACTCACACAGTGCTGCCTAAGCCTCCCTCCACACAAGGCAACAGTAGCCCAAAAGGCTAAGCGAATCCACAGAAAAACAGGATTAAATGAATTTATGCTCTCCCAGTCAGGAGAGGATGGGAGGAGGGGGGGAATAAAGCTAACATGATTTCAGCCCTCCTCGCCTCTCCCTGACTCCAACACAAGTATTCTACCCTTGGGCTGACCTCCACCGCCGCCAGACAGCAGTTCCTCTAAAGTGGGGCCCCCTTTCCCTCTCCTCCTCTCTGCCTCCCTTTCCCCCCAACAAGACCATGGCCTCTCTGATTGAGGACTTGGAATAGAAACCAGAGTAAGGGAAACATAAGAAGACAGATCATCCTGCAAACTGTGTGTGTGTGTGTGTGTGTGTGTGTGTGTGTGTGTGTGTGTGTGTGTGTGTGTGTGTGTGTGTGTGTGTGTGTGTGTGTGTGAGACAGGATCCTTCTCCAGGTGTGTATGTAACCTTGCATGCTGGTGTTGATTTTCTCAAAATTCCTTCATCATGCAACGCATTGGTTTGAAAACGTTTTAATAATCCGTGCACGGCAGAAAACTTTTAAAAAGCCACAGGACATTTTTCTGCGGTGACTTGAATTGAGTAAATTGCTGGCTTTGGAAAAAAAATAATCCAAAAAACAAAACCAAACACACATTTATGCCTCTTTTCCATCCTTGCTTGAGGGTAAAGGTGTGGTTTGACTTGCCTTAGCCACAGTGAGCCTTGGTGTCTGCTCAGCACACAAACGTTTTCTGTGTCTTCTCTCCAAGCCAATCAGATGACAGAACCAACATGGTTTTACTTCAATCACTTTTAAACAAGACATGGGAAAAAAAAAATCTACCAAACAAAGTCTTCATTCACTTTTGTTTAAGTTGTTTTATTTAAACTGTTGGAAGGATTGAAGGAGTGACAGGGAACATTATTTGTCTACAATATGTCTATAAATGATTTGTGTATAAAATGAGCTGACTGTCATTCAGTACTACATGGCAAACACAGCTCTTTAATAAGGATGCTGAGAGGAATTTTCAACATTTTCAGGCTGGGACAGTGTGTATAATGTAGTTCTGAGGTCCTAAATGTATTCCATCTGCACTATCATGGCAATTACTGGTGAATGAACTCTGCTTGATATGTTTGCTGTCATAATACGTACAGGGTGATAAACTATTCACTGTGTTACCAAGACACACTGAAGCAGGCAGTGATGCATGTAAACACACACTCACAAGCTCGCACACATGTATGTACATTCAAGTGTAAAAGTGAATGACGGCCAAAAAATTAACAGGAATGTAAGCGATTCATCAAAGGGAAGATTCTACATCTGCACGGCATAACAGAAATATATCTTGCTTTTCGAGGCGTTTCATCTCCACATATCATTTGGCATTATTTATATTTCTTTGTAGACATAATTAAATAATTTACCAGTGCTGTTCCCCTTGTGAATGTTTACGGAAATGAGTTTTCTTCATTATCTCAAACATGAATAAGGTAACATAGACTGTTGCTCTAGAACAAAAAGCACTTGATTGTAGTATAATCGGAAAGACTGACTTATTTTTTGTCTGTTGAAAAATAATAGATAAATTGACCTGCTAACATCAGGATGTTTTCAAGTCTGTGCCTATAAGTTGTGCTTATAACATTTTTTTCCAAACGTGTTTCAACAGACTTAACAGAATTAAAGCTTTAATAATAATATTCTGACCACTAAGGGGCCAAAAGCTATATTAGCTATTAAGCAATAACTAATATTAGCAAACCAGTAAACAAATTAACAATAATATTGATATAGATAATATAAGTCCTCTTGGTTGAAATATTAAGGTGTTCAGGTGCAAAATGATCATTTCATGCTCTTCACCAGTTAGTTGGTAACATCTGCAGTTTGGTGCTGGACTGAATTATTGCATTTGGTTGATCAAAACTTAAAAACAGCTGCCTCTTCCTGCTGGCAACAGCACCAAAGCAAACAGTAAGTTTGCTGTAAACCAAAAACAGCAAGTTTGAAGTGAAACCATCCAGAGTTGTGGAATAAGTTTCTGCACAATTGTCCCAGTCCACATACAGGTTATACTGAAATGAAGCTATGCAGGGAAAATCCATGTATATGTGCAGCTGATGAGCTATGTGCTTTTTCTCCAACTTCTGACTTATTATAAAAAACATGGGAAAGAGGCCGACAGACATAACGGAGCTAATTTTTACCGCACCATCTGTCTCCATCTAAAAAATATGCAGTGGTAGGCAACTTATTTAGAATTCGCCAGAGCTGTATTAGTTTAAGATTTAGCCAGAGTTGATTTAAAAATAAAGAAGCATCTACGTAACAATCTCCTCTTTCATCCAGCCAGTCCACTCACCCAATTTCATTGTTTGAAGCCTGATTAGAAACCTGGTTGCAGGCAGCATAGTGGTGGAGTGGTTAGTGCTGCTGCCTCGCAACTAAAAGGTCCCCAGTTTGAATCTAACTGCCAGCTGTGTTCTTTCTGTGTGGAGTTTACATGTTCTCTGGGCTTCAGTTGCATCAGTTTCCTCCAGGTACTCCCACAGGTTTCATCCCACAGTCCAAAGACATGCATGTTAGGTTAATTGTAAATGTGAGTGTGAATGGTTCTGTATCTCTGTGTATGTCTCTATGTGTTGGCCCTGACATAGACTGGCAACCTGTCCAGTGTGTACCCCACCTCTCGAAGAAAGACAGCTGTGATAGGCTCCTGAACCCTGTGACCATGAACAGAATTGGTGAACTTAACTGGAGAAGTCAGGTTTTTCTAATCCCCCGCCCCGATAATGGAACATCAGGTTGCTTTTTCATAGATCCTGTAAGAAATCAGTGTATTACAGGAAGCTGACTGTAACTGAGTTAGTGCATGCCAACACACTGAATGTATGCCGCTTTCACGTCAATAATGATTTAATCCAAAAACATAAAAAAATGTTAATGCAGCTTTAGAGTTTTAAAGTTAATTGACTTGTTCATGATTTTTTTAGCCATTAAAACCTTGGTCATACAAGTGTCTGTAAGAGTCTTTCTCTTACAGACGCTTGACTTATCACTTCAAAAGAACAAAACAAAACAATAAACAGCAGTAATGACCGGAACTAGTTTTGTTACATGCAGCCGTTCAGGAGGAGCGCCAGCGAGCCAAGGACAGAAATGAGAACGAGGTGGAGTCCACCAGCTGCGCCAACGAGGACATGCCCGTGGAGAAGATCCTGGAAGCAGAGCAGGCGGTGGAACCCAAAACAGAGACCTACATTGAGACCAACCTTGGTGCACCATCCAACTCGGTGAGTTGGTGTTTTTCTACATTCTTCAGCAAACCACACTGTGTCTAACTGCAACAAGTCATCAATTTGTAGTACTGCTCCTGCTGAAAAGCACACACATACACACAGTCATGTGTGCAGTCGTAGAAAGCAACGAAGTACAAGTACTTTGTTATTGTACGTATTATTACTTTGCCCTCCCCAAACATGACGCAGCACTGGTCCAAAGAAAAGAAAGAGGGAGAAAAATACAGTCAAGCACTTTTACTTTGAATACTTTAACTAAAATATAAATTATGTACTTACTCGCTTGTACCTAAATAAATTCAGCCAGTACTTATACTTTTACTAGAGTAAACTATTTTTTTCTTTATTTGTACTTTTACTTAAGTACAGTTTTTGAGTACTTCATCCACCACTGGGTATGTGTTACTGTTCTTTATTTTATACCTAAAATCAGACACTCAAACAGTGTAGTTCAACAACTTGACCACTTCTCTCAATTACTCTTTAAAAAGTCTGCACTCAACCTGACTTCTAACAAGCTTGAACAACAGATGAGCATTTCACAGTTTCAATTAAAGCCTGTACTAAGTGACATATATTTCACACTAAAACACAATTTTTACATTTATAATATCTTCTTTATTATCACTTTATGTTATTGCTTACGTGGCAGACGGCTTTTAATGAGCTGTCAAATTGAAAATGGAAATGAAGTGAAATATTAGGCCCACAAGCTGCTTTCTATCTTTTCTGCCATTTTGGGATACATGCAGGTACTTAGAGAATTTCCCTATTTTTGGAAGCCTCTAAAATGTCTTATTGGGCTAGTGGTGGCACATATAACACAATTTATTTAATGCATATTATAGGTTATATTTAAATGTGCCCATAAATACTACAGTCAGTACTAATCTATAGTATAGTATTTAGCACTGTCAGTCAAACCGTGACCGTGTCCAACTGCCAGTAAAACCTAGCAAAATATTTTTTTAAACTCATGGCTCATGCTCTTACTTTCTGCTTTCCAAAGTCTTCCTGGAGCTGTCCCCCCATTTTTCAACATTCATTTTAAATATTTGTGAAGTCGAAGAGAAGAAATATAAACTACGGGATATTTGCCTGTAGATTTATGAAAACTGTTTTAAAAGCTTCCTTTTCTTTTTTTTCTTTTTCTTTATTTTTTTTGTTTTGTACAGGAACTAAATAAAAATAGCAATAAAACAACTTGTTTTTGTTGTAGAGTGTAAAACTGACACCCTGCTGCCTGCTAGTAGAGATGTTAATGAATATCAGATGCAAGTTTGTCCTCCCATTTTTGGTCCCTTTGGAGGCGGCTGCTTGTGGTCTACAGCTTTACCTGTTCACTTTATAGCAGCGCCTTCAGCTGTGAGTTTTCCCGTCTATCCCCTCAGTATCAGCTGGATTCTGTGGGCTGTCTTTTACACAGAGACTAAGAGTGATGAATAATGCAACAGGTAGACTGTTCCTGAAAGCATCCCACAAAGCCTCAGCTTTCTCAGGAATTCTGCTGGAACACAGGAAACAGAGGAGCTGCGCAGCAGCCTACCAAAGGAGCAATGGGGGACAGGAGGACCTGAGAGTAAGACTGGAGGAGAGAGGGAGGGCTTCTTTTGGTATTAATCTGCTTCAGGGGAGGGAAATGTCTTGCGAAGTGAAGGTAGAAATGTGAAGGCTGTTATGTGAGTGAATTTGGGGGAGGGGGCTAGAAGATGAGCACTGGCATTAGAGAAGGGAGACGGAGTGGGGAGTCACCGGGGAGCGAGTGGTAGCTCAAACACACTAATGCACCAAGTGTGTTTGGGCTCAGCCACGGTGGGTCCCTCGATGCCCGCTGTCTGCCTAACCACCAAGAAGAGGAGGCTTTCTCAAGAACTCCAGAAGAGATGAAAGGAGGACTGATATTGTGTACAAGCCAGGGAATTTTACTGATTATTTGTATTTATAGGAATCATATCTGAATCATATCATGTTATGAACCTGCAAAATATTTCTGGCAAGTTGTAATTACACAAGAAACATAATTTACTGAATAATGTATATTTTACACCTTTATTAAATATTTTGACTTAGATCAGTTTGAAAATGGGATTTTCTAATAACATTTACACATGTTAATATAAAACTATATACACCCAATAAAATATTCCGGGTGATATTCACTTATACCAAATTTACTAAACACACTATGTTCCTCCTTTGTTTTTGTTATGGTTCATGTATGAAGCAACTTCAGCTAGTTCTGAACCTCTGACTTCCACCTGCAGTCAAGGTTTGATAGTGTTTATTAAATAAGACCCAAAAACAAATGTCGAGCTTTTTTTGCAACTAAATATGTAATGCGGTATGTCTATCATAGAGTAATAGAAACGCAGTCACTTCCATGTCACAATAGAAATAAACGTAAGTCAGGGACATTCTGTTGTAGTAGGTTGTAGGGCTTTCACTGAATGTTGTAATCCAGCTTCTTATTAACCCTGTTCTCATTCATTATTCCTTTTGTTGCATTCACGAGGAGGGTTGTGCTGCAGCTACAGGAGCTTTAAAACATGGTGTTCAATAAATATTATGTCTACTTGTTCATTCTGTGAATATTAATAAAGTAAATTGCTGATAGCTTGCATGCACTGTGCACCTGAAGGCAAACCTGTTGATGTCTTCAGGTGCACAGTTGACAGAATGCATTGTCACTAGCTGAGCCGAACATCTGTGCTTATCGAAACTAACTCCAGTTTTTACATTAAAATGTTTACATGTTTAAGAATTCCACTGATTTCTTTTTTCAGCACATAGAGAGGACAAAAGAAACTAAAAAGAGAATGTGGGTAAAAGATTCAGTAAGGGCAGAGCTCAATGAATCTGGGTACTTTTTTAATAAAGTACATTGTGCATGCTTGAAGCATCACCAACAAAGCCCTGTTCATCTCCGCTATACTGTAAATAGCAGCGGAGATCTCAACACTGTGTTCTGGTGACTCAAGGATAAGGTTTTCATCTACCATCGTGCAGGTACATGTGCTCCACCAAGCATAAATTGGTCTGCACTAGCCACTTTGGCTGGTTATGCCTGCTTATGTGAAATTGCTGCCAGGAAGAAGGAGGTGGATAGCAGCACAGTTTGTCTGTTACTGTGGTCTGCATTGGGAAATTTGGAGAAAAGGCAAGACAGGATATGATATCAAGATATCGGCCTAAACAGAAACAATAAGAAGCAACCTAGAAAGTGTTAATTTTAACGATTTGGGTGAAGTGACCCTGAAATGGAGCCCATGATGTTGGCAGAGTATCATCATGCAGGCTCCACAAGGACTCCCCTTCTCTCTGAGCCCCTCTCCCCCCACCCGCCCTTTATGAGATCTCCATTGAGAGGCACTGCCCCATGTGATAATTAATCACAGGGAACTCAGGCCATGAGTGTACACCATGAATAGGTCACTGCCGCAGTCTAATGGCCGGGGTCAGGCCGAGCTGAATAAAGTGTGTTTATCTCATGGTGACCTAGAACAGGAGTTAAACAGGCATTAGTAATGTGCCTTCAGTCAGACAAGGAGAGATCTGCTCTTGAGGAGGAGGAGGAGAGGAGAAAGAGCCATCATTCACTAATATTGAGGTTGTTTCTTGACATCATTGCTGTCTGATGTCTTTTAAATTTCTCTATTCTGCGCTTGTTTTTGTGGATGCCTGTTTTACTGTCTCTGCCTGTGCATTCATTTATATAAAATTTAGTTTCATATCTCTTTTTTTTTTGTGCTTGAGGCAGGAAGCATTGCTGTTATTTGGATGATAAGTAGCTGGTGATTCATACCCACTGCAACATATAAGGACAGTTTTTTTTTTCCTTTTTTTCCGTTAAAAAAAGTGGGACACTTGAGTAATTCATTTTCATACTGATCTGTATGAGTACCCAATTTTCTCTCTGTTGTCACGCTAGTATAGTCTAGTTGGGTTTGAGCAGAATAATGAAAAATTGAAAGGCAAATCTTTCGTCTCTCCTCCAAAAGTGATGAAAATTTTATAGGACAGTATGCAAACCTGGCATTTCTCTAAGTTGCTAGGATGATCGACCATGGCGGTGGAGCGTGCCAAGCTATAAACCCTTTGATTTGCTTGCAGTTAAGCCAAACTTAAAATTCCTTTCTTACTTTTCGTCTCATGTGGATGTTTTTTTCATTTGGTGTCCCAGCTTCTTCTCTTCATTTTCTCCTTATTATTACCTAGCACACGTATATGATGAGGACAAAGTCTGTATCGTGTTCCAAAGGAACATGTTTGTCCTTAGCTCCCCTCACTGGTCACAGTGGGCTCCTCTGTTGCGGCCTGATAACATCCTCTGAATCAAACAGTAAGTACAGTAACGTGATGCTCTCTACCTCGTCACCTTCACAGGCAGATGCAAAGAAACCAGGTCATGGTAAACATGGCTAAGATAGCCATACAACATTCATGAGGCTCACCACATTTAATGAGAACCCTGGGACTTTTATTCTTCGGAGGAGAAGAGGCTCAACTGTGGCCCACTCTGAAACTCCCCATGGGTGTTTTTTCTTTGTTTTGGCTCAGACTGCCCTTCGGAATGAATTAGCTAAATGTGTTTGTGTTTTTGAGAGGAAACGCGACTCACGAAAACTGTCCCACTCAGCTGCACCATCGTCCATGTCTCCCACGGAGATCAGATGCTGAAATATTCATAAAATGCCCCCACCCCCCCTTTTCCTCTTTGAGTTTTCAAAACAGTGTGGGCTTTGTGTCTGGTTTAAGTTTTTCATATTTCAACTGCATATCTGTGATACTCTGCAGTCAGTGTGAGTTTCACACCGTAGGGAGGGAACGTGCAGGAGAGCATGAGATAGTCTTTGGCCTGCGTATTATAAAAAGGAGAATGTGAGTGGAGGGATGTTTTCTCCTTCATCTTGAACTAATCTTCTCTTGAGAGCTGCAGTTGATGTCGGGATCCTCCGAGCTTTTAGCATCGATCTGTGGGATTTGAAGAAGGAAGTTGGGGAGAAGTTGTCGACTGTTTTTGTCAAGAGTGTGAGTTCACACAGGGATACTTAGAATTTAAGGATGTTTACTTGATTTAAAATTATGCACAAAAGCATGTGCACAAAGTCTTTGTTTACACACATGCATATGATGGGTATGTTCTCCTGGGATGATGGTAAAGTACTCGTAAGAGATTGACAGGATTGTTTGGATTTTTTTTCTCCCCTGCCCAGATGGATTTACATTTTAGTGAGTTAGTCATATTGTGTGTTGCATTAATATTCCACCACTGTGTGTAAACTCCCTGTGGGTCAGAGAACAATGCTTCTCAATCTGATGTTTTGGGACAGTTAAGGACAGACAGTCCTTGTTTTTGGACTGTTGCATAAAATGCACATAGAAACGATCATCAAGAAACTTAACAGGAAGCGTAGAGAAGACAAATGCAATCTGAGAGTTTTGGCCAGCTGAACACCATTTATATCTTATTGTTTCTTTGGTTCGAATAAAAACAAATTGTACATTTTATGCACAGGGATTTTAGTTACATTTTTCAGTGGTGAATTGTGTCTGCTACCATTCAAGTTGGCCGATGACGTGCATCCACAGCTATGGCGTGAGTTCTCAACATCTGAAATTACACTGGGGCCCAAAGTGAGTGTGAGGCTTTTAAAAAGCATGTGCACTGCGTCTTACATAACATGCATTAAAATAATATGTTCACATCTGAGATCCGTAAGATCCTTCTTCGGCCTTTCTTCCAGCTTTTATGCGTGCTTCTTCTCAAGGCTAAAGTAGATCTGATGAAGTGAAATCAATAAAGAATTGTAGCTTTCTCCTTGATTCACCTCAGTCTTTTATTTCATGGACGAACTATTCAGTGCTCCTATTTTGGCCACGACAGCTTGTTTGTAATATTTAATCTATATTTCTTCTTTTTATTCTACTTTGAAGCTTGTCCTTGTCCTTGTCCAACAGTAATGAGTCTTTTCCAAATTAAGAACAAAAATGAATTACTGAGTTTTTCAATAAAAATATCATTCTTACTATATGTCATAGTCACATAACCAGGAGGATCCAATAATAACTAACAGTAATGTGAGAACATATCAATGAATAAATTATTACTTTACCAAGCCTTTGCCTGGTTTGGCCTGCTAAGTGCTTGTTCTGTGGTGATGTTTAGTAGCAACAGGAGAGGCCACTTGAGCTCCACTAGCTGTCCAAAGGGATGATTTGTGTGTCAGCTAAAAGGTCCCAAAAGAAAGAGTCTGCTTGGTCAAAGTTTCCTTTTCACAGGCAGCTCTCTGCAGGCATTTCCTCCATGAACTGAGACAGAATCACTGTTTGTTTTGTCTTCCTTCTTGCACCTCTTGCAGAGGCTACTCTTTACAGCCTACTACTCATGTTAGCTTGAGTGTGTGCAAGTGCGAATTTGCGATGACAGGAAAAAGAAAAGGGCCGAAACAAAAATAACATACTTCAGGGGAGGGAAATGGCTTGTGCACTACTTAATGTCTTCATTTTCAGATTTGTGCCTTTTTGTGTTTGCAGCCCAACGACCCAGTGACAAATATCTGTCAGGCGGCTGACAAACAGCTCTTCACCCTAGTGGAGTGGGCCAAGAGGATCCCTCACTTCTCTGAGCTGCCGCTGGACGACCAGGTCATTCTTCTACGAGCAGGTAGGACTTCATAAAGCTAATACAAACTTATAATCCATATAAATATTGTGTGTAAAAGAACCAACCAACCAGCAATGAATGAGTGTGACAATGATTTCATTCAAAAAACGACCCTTCCGTGAGCAGTGTTAAGCCATATTTTACTTGTATCACATTATTGTAATATTTACCAATAAAAAGATCAACCGCTTTCGGCTTGTCCCTTCAGGGGTCGCCACCACAGAACATGTTTCACACGTTGATTTGGCATGTGTTTTTCTGCGGGATGCCCTTCCTGTCGCAACCCTCCCATTTTTTGGGGGTTTTGGGACCAGCACCAAGATTCCCCTTGGTGGCTGGGTGGGGCCACACCTGGTGGGGTGGGATCAAACCCGCTGCCTTATGCATCCCAACCCAATGCTCTACCTTTAGGCCACCAGGCCCCTTTGTAATAGTTACCTGTAAGTAATAATAATTACTTTATTGCGGTGTAAAAAAGTCAGAAATTATATTTTCAGTTGTAACATTCCAGTTAAATGATTTGAAATTTGACATTTAATATTTTTAGTAGTCATTCTTGCACATGTCACTATAGCAGCACAATAAACAGTAAGCTGGTGTGGAAGTTTAAAGTGCCTACAGGCAGTAAATACAGGCTGTAAATATTCCTATTACTTTGATTTTATTGGAACAAAAGGTGATAGGAACAATATTGTTACATGTCAATTGTGCAGGCAGTGGTAAGATTCTTTGTACTGCACTTATTGAGACAGCCCAACAATGTAAAGCTTATGGAGATATACCCCAACAAACCCCTTCAATGTCTTAATGACTAAAATAGGAATTTTATTCGTCGACGGCAGCTACCACAAGCTACAAGGAACTAACAAAGCCTATGGCTGCTTAGAGTATCTGGTGGATGAAATGATTCCAGTACTGACTCTCTGTCTGCTTTTAGACCCTTTGGGAATGTAACAAGTTAGTTTTGACAGGCATTAGTAAGTAAACTATTCATTCTGAGTATTTTTTATGTTTTATTTTTTTGAGTAACGACCCCCAATACTGTTGGCCAACATAAGAAACCAATAAAAAATAAATAAATAAAAATAGTTTTTTGAAAAGTAGCTAGCTCTTTGATCGTTTTGTTTGCCTGCTCACCTACACAGGTGTCAGTAGAGTTTTGGCAAAGCTAATATAAAGGCTAAAGAGGTAAAACTGAATGGTTAATTTAAAAAAATGTTTATCATTTATAATTATAGTTGTAAAACTTTAACATCTTGACTATTAAACAAAATATTATCTACTTCCATGAGGCTGTCAGAATGCTAACAGCTAACCACACGATCTCACGCAGCATGTATGTTATAATATAGGCAGAAAAGAAGCTAAAACATGTTTTAGCTGATGGAAACACACTGAATTACAGGAAACTCTTGCTAGCTGTCTGTCTGTATTGAGGTAGAACAGCGTAACTAAAATAGACTAACCATGAGTAAGTCTGTGGCCACGTGACTGAGACGAGCATCAAGGTCACAACATCTTATTATATGTATCTGCTGTATGTGAAAAAGCAAGCTAACTGCTCAGGATCACATAAACAGCAACGTAACAGAGTGAATCATCTGTCACTTCTGGTACATTCAAATGCACGAGGGTCTTTTGGGTTCTCCCAACACATTACCCCTGTTGCCTGGCTGTCTCTCCAAATTAGACTATTATATTCTAAATCCACTTTAAAAAAAAAAAAAAAAAAGCTATTACACACCCATCCCTTATCCTGAAAAAAAAAAATCCTCCCATCATTCCTTATCCTTCGCACATACAATGATGGAGAGACTTCAGCAAAGCGGCGAGAGAGACATTATTCTGGAGAGCTTGTCTCTTCTCAGCTCTCAGGTTTTCTATAAATAACCGCTTTAGTTCTGCTGTATCACAGATAAAAGCATCACGGCTCCTCTCATACCCAACTCAACTCTGGGGAGAAGAGGCGAGTGTTGCCAGGCAGAACAGTTAAAGGAGCCCTGTCACTCAAAAGGCAGCGTCTTGTGTCTTCAGTGCTCTCTGTGTCAAGCCCCTGCTTTGGCACATCAAGCCTGTTGTCTTTATTGTGATGGCAGGCACAGTTCATCCCTTTTACACGCTTGTCTCCTCGGAAAGCATATGATTTAAATGTTTTTTTATTTATATATATATATATATATATAACCCAATGCCTGTGCTTGTGAAAAGCTGCATGCATTTAGCGCACAGCTTAATTGATTCATTGGAATTCCCGCCTTTTGTTGTCAGTTTCGTTTTGTTTTAATGCTGTGTGAAGTTGTGCGCTGGGATTTGCTTGTTTTTCTTTTTGCCTCATACTTTTCCTCGATTCCTCTTTTCATCTCTGTCTCAGGTTGGAACGAACTCCTCATTGCATCATTTTCACATCGTTCGATAACAGTTAAAGACGGCATCCTGTTGGCGACGGGGCTGCACGTCCATCGCAACAGCGCCCATAGTGCTGGAGTGGGAGCCATCTTTGACAGGTCATTATGAACATCTTACTTTCAGTCTTTAGTATTGGGTTTAAAGAGATGTTGATGCAAACTGCAGCTACTGTTTTCAATAATATTTGGTACCACTTCCTAAAGGTGTGTTCAGACGAAAAGTAAAATGGAGTTTGATCTCAGGATCATTTGTGCAGCAGAAAAACTGTATCTTAGCTCTGAGCTAATAAACAATGGGACACACTGATTCTGTTCATGGGGATGTGTCTGTATGGTTGTGTTCAGCTTAGTTTCAAACTGACCACTCCATTCACCAGAAATCCTTTAAGCTGGGCAAATTTCTCTGCTCACATAGTAGGGTCCAGTTAATCAGCCCCAATGTGAGGCTCAAACTGGCCCAATTTGTTTAGTGACAGTTCCAATAAAGTTCATTTAAAAAGATGGCTGTGTCCTTAAAGTGGACACAATGGAGAAACGTGGCTTTATTTTTAAAGGAAAAAATTAAAATATGGTGCCAAAAATGGCTGGAAGCTGCCAATACTAGTGATGGGTAGATGACACTTCATGGAGTGTATGGCACAGTTCCCTACCTGTGCTGACACAGTATTGACACTGTGTTGGTGTTACGCTTAATAGTGACATCTTCTGGAATAAAAAAAACATCGCAGGCAACCTGGATAAAACGCGTGGAGAAGTTGGTTCATCCCTTCTGACATGTGGATGAATGTTCCTGTTACATAACCAGCTGATAATAAAGCGCTAACTAAATGAAAGAGAAGTGTACGTATTCCAATTAGTTTGAATATAACCAAAATAATATGACTATGACTAACAGTATAACAAACTCAGAAAGTACAAAAACAAAGTGACATTTTTGGTAATGTCATTTAGGAAAAGTAAGTGAAAGTGGGAGTACTTGTTTACTTATGTGAGGGGAAAAGGCAGAGTTCACACATTCTTATTAAGACAGAGAAGTTTTTGTAGCATGTTTGGAAGAAACTCTTACACAAGGCACAGATGAGACAGCAAGGCTGTAGAGGTGCTTTGATGAAGTGCTCCTGTTTATGCAAGGCAGCTCTGTGGAGCAGAGCCCACACTTTACCTGCAAATAAAATTAAAAGTTAATTCATGTGAAAAAAAAATTAATGAAGAGTCCTTCAGAAAGCAATTTGAACACAATTAACTCAAATGAAAACTGAGCAAAAGTGGAAACAGATGGGGAAAACTTTACCTTATTCGACATTATAAGATCAAAATCCCAGACTGGAGGAAATTTCCTTTTTCTCGATGGTTCCATAAATATCAGTGGATAATGACGAAATAAAACGCAATAGAAAAAGCCCCAAACAAAGTCTCCTCAATGTTGAAAGGAGCCCAAATCCAAAAATAGTCAGGGGCAACTGATTTTCACCTAAGACCTGGTTGAATCCATATATTATCTTCCTGGCTGTTGTCTCTGCTCATTAGAAAGTTTCAGTTCACATTTTTAACTTGCCCGAACGCACACCTCAAATTTTCTTCGCATTCTTTCTGAACATACCAAGAGTAGATATTTGACCATAAATGTATTCATTGTAAATAAATGATTTGTTACTTATTAATTAATTAATTAATAATTATAAAATGTTGACATTTAGGTTTCTTTCACTGATCTATGACGCATAGACTGTAAATCACAAGTGTGCTTCATGAAAGTTAAAGCAGCACAGGAACTATTGATTGACTCCAGTACATTAAATATGTACTGTACACCTGTATGCACCAGGGGTCTGACAGAAACACTGAACTGCTCGGAAAAATGTCAAAAAAGAAAATCCATGCACAAGTCAATCACAGTGAAGCCGGGCGTGTGTGTGCAGCTGGAACCACCCTGGTGACTGTTATTGACATTTGAGGGCAGCAGGCTGTCTGACAGACTGGAATCTCACATGGGTCTGCGGAGCGTGTTTGGCTGCATCACACCCAGGTCAGAGCTGAGACATACCGTCTGAAAAGTTATAAAAGGCACAAGAGATGTCGACTGTTTTTTAATGTTAATCTACATGTTTTAATCACTTTTGTGTATATGTCAGGGTGAGAATTGGCTGTTACGAGTGCTGTCATCACCCATATAAACAACCTCTTCCCTCTCTGATCTGCAGTGCAAACTGTGTCATTGGCGTTCACAGCCACAGGACATATTCCATCTCTGCATTAGCTGTGGCAAGCATTAAGATACAGAGAACCGATAATGTTACTTTATCTACTCCCCACTCTCTTTACCATACAAATGAAGAGACTGATTAACTTAAACACTTGAGTCTTTTCTTTTTCCTTTTTCTTTTTAACCCTGTTGTTCCTCTTCAAATCAAATTGAATTAGAATGAGTTAGGAACCACAGTCGGCTGTAGTCTCTGTGCTCAAGGGAGGCAGGGGGGAGTAGGAAACGGAGTAGGAGAGAAACATACTGAGCGCAGGGGAGAGGGTGTGACCGAGTCAAAGAGGGGTGAGGAGTTCGAGCGGCTCCACGCACCGACACTCCCACCAGTGATGTCACACACAGACAGTGGGAGTGCTGGTGTTTGATTACTGTGTGTTTACTCTGTGGCTTTCCTTTTATGAAAACCATATACTAAATATAATTACTTTGCAGGGTTATAAACTTTTCCACTGATCTAACGGTGCCTATGTGGGCTAGGAGTGTGTATTTGCTTTTAAATAGATGTGAGATGGATAGTAGTTAAAACATATTTTTAATGTCCCAGTCTGCATCTGGATAATAACACATAAAGCCTAATGTGTCATTTACAAAAATGCACTAGTTAGACTCCAACGGCTTCTTGTGATTTTAACTTTTCTGGCGCTCATTTGAGTTTTCTGATATAACAAAAACAATTCAGTAGCCAAGAAGGATTAAACAAACTTTTAAATGGAGCCAAATCTCTGACTTTTTTTTTTTTTTTTGTCTCTTTTGTGCAGAGTGCTCACGGAACTGGTGTCTAAAATGAGGGACATGCAGATGGATAAGACAGAACTGGGGTGCCTTCGAGCTATAGTACTTTTCAACCCAGGTAACTGTCACTATGTGAATGTTTTTTTTGTTTTTTGTCTTTTGGTGCCGTGGCAGAATTTGTAAATTGTATGTTTCAAAGATGTGTGGCTTTAAAAAAGCGAATGCGGCAGAACACGTTTTATTTATGTTGGGTCATCTGACCTCATGGGCAGAGCCTCAGAAGCTAGACTTGATCATTTTTGTTTAACTTAAAACACAAAATAACCCCACAAAGATGCATTAACAAAACAGCCCAAAAATAGCCATCAAATTATGAAAGTCAGACATCACTTAATCACAACTAAGCAAAAATTAATAAAAACAAACAGACTCTGACAGGAACTCTGACAAAAAGGATTGAAAATAACCAAAAAGAAAGAGTAAGTGGCCTAATCCCCCGTCTGTGCTCAGGGGCCTATATTATCCTAATCCGTCCATGCTCACGGGTTAGTCTGTCAGTCTGAAACCTCAGACACACTGCTCCACGCAGTGATATGTTTCTTCATTCCAAAATGCTTGTTGGCAAGTTTTTTTAATTGCCCCAAATCCTCTCATTTGCCGTGATTTTACTGGAGATGTTGTGCATGTGCAGTTGACTCGTGTTCAGTTCCAAACCCTGTACAAAGTCTTGCCAATTGTGAGCTTCAGGGCCCAACTATAAAAAATACACAAAGGGTTTTGGTGTAGGACAAATGTTACCTAGTAGAGCACTGTGTGTGTCCTGATATGTTTTTGTTTTGTTTTTTCCTGGACAATGATGGAGGAATGATATATTATTCTCCTCCAGTGGGCTTTCAAGGTACCTGTAGAAAGTAGTTTTCTTCTTGGCGCAGCTTGGTTACAATTTTCACAGTGAGGGGGAAAAAGTATTTAAAACATCCATAGAAACTTCTCTAACCTTCCCTGCAGCACAATCCACTTCTCTGCTGCACATTAGTATTCTAAGTAGTATGCAAGCATTAATATTTTGGAGAAATACACAACTTCAGGTGCAGTTTTATTCCTTTGAAAAGGACATTAAAGAGGAACAGAAGCAGTGCATTCAGCTATATATTTGGAAGGTACTGAGCATATGGATAGATGAAGAGGATTTTACAGTCTTTTGTGAATGACTCAGTCCAAGGTTATCTCAGCAGTGAGGAAACATTGACACAAGTATATTGGTTTTGGTACTGGTGACTCAACTTGACCTCACTGATGTAACATGAGAAGTGGGAACTGTTTTCCCCACTTTCTTTTCTTTGAACTCGACGTCCTTGAGGACGTTACACTTGAACAACCGATGTGATCTCACCTCTGCAAAATACTGAGGCAGGGAACACATAGTAAATGCTTCCTTATGTTACTTTTATTTTGAGGTTGGGGGGGGGGGGCATTTGAATGCAAAACTCCTAAAGCCAATGACAGTGTGTTGTCAGTGTGTATTTAAACCTCATCCTCACACCACATCCAGTGTACAAAACCAACCCATCAGTGTGTGACCCAGGCTTTTAATGACTCAGTGTTTGCTCCCTCTGTCCCTCTCAGGGCCACTGTGGATCTGTTCACCCTAGATACACTGATTCTCTGTGTTCCACAGGCCACCTCCAGGCCCACTGGCCTCTGGTTTACTTCTCAGCCTGATTCCTTGTTAATTAGGGGTTCACTAGACCGGTCTCATTGAAAAAGCATGGGGCTGGGGGTCAGGGAGGGAATGTTGAGGCTAAAAAGGCCCTCAGTCCGTCCTTTCCCACACTGTGTGATCTAGTCCAGCCATGAGCAACAAATGTTCATTCATTGTTGATCAATTGTGCAACGCTTTGTTCATCAGAAATGTTAATCAATGATGTGTTTGTGTTGTCGGAGCTTAAATTAGCGCAGCTTTGAAATTCCTAATCCTAGTTAGTCATAATTGGACTAACCAGGAATGTGGTGACACACGTCCATAATGAGCCTGTGAGGTTAAAACTCAACTTGTAAGCTGCCTTTGAGCGAGACATTCGACTATAGTTTACATTGGTTTAGTTGTTTACTGGCAGTTGTTTAAAGTGTAAAGAATATCATCTCGACACACCTCATCTGTCTAATTGTATATTGGAACAGCAACACAACCTCCTCTAGCCACCGTTATGGTTTTATTTTTTTTGTGTGTGTGCCTCCACAGACTCTAAAGGTCTGTCCAACCCAGGTGAAGTGGAAGCTCTGAGAGAGAAAGTCTATGCGTCTTTAGAGGCCTACTGCAAACAGAAGTACCCCGAGCAGCCCGGCAGGTATGAACACAGACACAGAAATAACTGTGCAGCATCCCCAGGCTCTGATGCCAAGTTAAACCTTACAATCCACAGAGTGGGGGAAAAAAACAGAATAGGGCTGGCAACTTGTATTTACTCTGAGATCCAGTCCACACAAGCCTTTTTATTGTGAAAATTACATTTTCATTAATAACGTAGCATTGAATTTACCCTGTCATCACGTGGTATCGATCGCTTGTATTTTGCCTGCGTGGTTTTAAAATAATTTGAGGTTTTATAAGACTCTTATTAACTTGTCCACCCTGCTGGTCACTTGTTCTTTCTCTTGTGATTTGATTTAATCAATCGCATATTGAATTAATAAAAAGAGAAAATTAATAAAAAGAGAGAAAAAAATGTTTAAAGATCAAGACAAAACAATATTAAATTCCAGCTGACATTTTTTTTTTAATGTTCATTTGTATGATGTTGCAATCTCATTGTGCACGCCAGCCAGCTGTTTTGTTATTTTGCCAAGTGGCAAACTACAAAAGTGCATTTTGAGGAGAAGAATTTGCTAAAAAATGTCTGGAAATACTTTTACAAGTCAGAATAATAGGTTTTAAAATGGCTTTATGTAAGAATAATCTTTTGTTTTATATTTAAGTTTTCTCATTTTCTTGTTCATTTTGTTCATGTGTACCTGGCACCTCTGAGGTGTACATTGCAGTATATCTACATTATGTGTTCTATAAGTTGTGAAGTCTTACTGAGATACTCTTCCCTCCCTTTTCCTTCTAGATGTTTAATGCAGATATTTTATTTTAGTCCCTTTATGTCTAATTCTAATTTTTTGTTGTGACAGGTTCGCTAAGCTGTTGCTGCGGTTACCAGCACTGCGCTCCATCGGCCTCAAGTGTCTAGAGCACTTGTTCTTCTTCAAACTCATCGGCGACACGCCTATCGACACCTTCCTCATGGAGATGCTAGAAGCCCCACATCAAATGACATAATAGCAGAGCGAGTTGAGTCCTCCTCACCCTCCCCCCTGACCACCCACCCACCCACTTCTCCCAACCACATCCCCCAATCAGCCCTGGATTGGGAGCAGGGTCCTTTTTTCTTTAAATCCTGACTTCGGATGGACAACCCCTCCTTTCCTCCTTCCTCTCCTCTCCTCTCCTCAGCTCCATCTGTGTCTCAAACAATGAACATCATGTCTATGGATCTGTTTTATACCTTGTAAAATTACATATAAATAAGAAATATATATATATATATGAACCACAACACAACACAAGTGACAGCGGTGGACTGAAATGAGGACAGAGGACACGAGATACAGACAAACTGAGCCATTGTTTTCATCTTTGCTGTTCCTACACCTTGACAGGAAAAAGCAGAGGTGATCAGGTTTTAACACCCACAGTTGTGCTTGCAGGTATTTAAAAAAAACGGTGATGTCATATTTGGACACTCAGCGTTGTGATTGGGACAATCGTAGACTCGGGGAGCGTCAGGTTGTCTAGACTTGGTCCTGAGCCCTCTCTGACTTTCAGGACTGAACTTACTGCAGGGAGCGACAATGGAGTTGGGGGAGGGTCTGCTTAAAGGAACTTGTCTGTTCCTGCCTGACTCGGTCTTGCACTAGCTGTTTTTTTTTTCTTTTTTTTTTTTTTTTTGTTTCTTTTATGTGAGCTTTCTGGAGTAGAACCCAGAGGTGGGTTAACAAGACTGCAAGTGCTCAAAACCTCAGGTCTCTGCCAAATTCCAACAAATACAACCATGTCTTATTCAATTAGCACTGTGCAGCATCAAGGATGACATATTACAACTAATCGGCCCCTCACTTTATCTATTAATAAATAAAGGTTGGGAGAGCTTGTTTTGTACAATCCGCACAGTCCTCTGTGCAGACAGGAGGATGGAGGATGTTGTAAATAAGCCTCATATTAGCTCTATGCTACATGAGCATGATTGGAAGCTCTGAGAGAATAACCAGCAGGCACAGGAACAACGTTTATCACCCTTTTTTAAACATTTGGCCTTCATCGATCGCTCCCACAGTGAATGCCCAGCCTCATCTGTGGACAAATATCATAATTTCACCGGCTTTTGAGATTGTTTTCTTCTCCAATTTCAGCACACCATTGACACCTCCACACTCAGAAATCCCCCTGCTGAATCCAGAGGGTATTAGCTTCTTGAAACACCTCATATCTACCTGTATAGAAAGTTACAACCATATACAGTATTGACAGTATTTTCAGTTTTAATTTTAACAGCAATGCACACTTACCTCTGTTTCCATCTCTCAGACCTACGGTCCTTGACACTCATTTAACTATTTCCAGTATGCGGGAGGAGTGCGTGTCATTGGAGCAGAGCCATTATTTGTTTGTTACTTGGCACTTAACCTCATGACAATGGAGTCAGGTTCCTAAACGAAGAACTGATGTTGATGTAATCAACCTCTGAGGTGGAATTTGGCCCAGGCCCAATCAGGAACGCCTCAAGTATCTCCCCCCTCAGAGGAACACGCACACTCTCACTCTCTCTGCACTTCTCCGGACAACCAAGTGGCATTCAAGTCAAACTGAAATGTTAAATATCTCCATTTTATGTATAAATGTGCTTTATGCCCACATTCTGCTTTTTTCCCCCTCCTCTTCTTTTGTGTAATCGCTGTAGCTGCTGCAAAACTATGCATCAAGTGCATTTCCAAAGACTGACAACAGAGCGAGTGCATATTAATACGACTTAAAAAGGTCAGATTCCTTTTAAAAAAACAACTGTTTGTGAGGTGTGGATCCACTATAATGGTTTCTGTGACTGGATATATTAAGGTTTTCACCCAATATTCGGATGTTTGTTGACAACTTTGTGCTGGTTTATCGGGCCTTGAATGATCAAGATTATTAGTGTTTTATGAAATAGTGGAGCATTGAAGGACGTGTTAGATAATAGCAGAGTAGCAGGAGTAGTTAGGAAAGAAGTAACACATAATTAAATAACAGAATTTTCTTTCTACATCTGCATATTCACCACTTTTTCAGAAGCACCTTGACCCAAACTGGACCTGACAAAAAAAACAAAGGAAAAAATCCCGAGCACTGTGTTTTCATTATCTTTTTAGAAACTGCAAGTGCATGGCGTGTTGAGTGTGCCACATCAGTAATTCAGTGCAATTATAATTTATTAAAATATTGATAAACCGAACAATGCTTAACATTGATTTAGAGATGGATTTATATTTTTTTGATAAAATATCTCAAAAGTGAAAAACAAAATGAGATGCTTAAATTTGCTAATTAAGGATTTACATTTTTTTTCTTTTCAAATCAAATAACAATTGGATCATAAAACTAAATCTCGCTTTTTTTTTTTTTTTTCGTGTACCAAACATGTTATGTTACTTAATGGATTTGTTTCCACTTTGTGCTGTTTCTTGGTTTCTGCTTGGTTCCTCACCTTCAGCGATCACTTACTAATCTTTGCTTTATATTTCTTACTCAGTCAACTAATTCGTTAAAAAAAGAAAAGTTTTGTAAATATTGTTGTGGCACCATCAGGACTCCATGTAGTGTTTCATCGTGCGTTGGGACCAGTTTCACAGAAGGTCCTCCACTGGGTTTAAATGAGCAGATAAGAAACTGGATCCCCAGACACCCAGCAACCCCTTTTGCTATTACCAAAAAGCAAAGAGTTGACTCTGAAGTGTCACAATACTGTACATTTCAAGCAGGACTGCGACGTTTACTTTCAGTCAGAAAACACTTTGGATAAGAAAGAGGGAGCAGGGGGATGTTGGGGTAATTCCAGAACAGTGAGCTCCCTCTGGTGGAAGACAAGCAGCACTGCAACATTACTTGAATTTTTATTTTTGTTTCTACAAGTATTTAATTGGGCGAAAAGATGGCACTTTCTCACAACATTATTATCATCAGTGTTCCATTGGATCAGACAAAAACTCAGTGTCTGGGCTTGAGAAAATGGGAAAAGAGTAGCAATAACTTAATTGTGACGTATTGGCTCCTTCTTTTATTGTTGCCTAATTTATTATGAACTATCCAGGTGACAGTATTGACTACCAGCTTAAACACAGTTTACAGTATGTGTATTCTGGAAAAAGAGATTTTGAAAATTAGTTTATAAATGTTCAATGTCAGCATCATTTCTGTAAAACAAGGCTAGATTTAATGACTTCCCTTTTAGAGGAATGCAGATTTTTAAAGCAAATATTTGGCAATTTAATGTTTTCTAACTGAGTGACCCAATGTTAAAATGAATCCAGTCTGATAATGTCTCCTCTTTTTGGTCTACTGTGACTGGTGAGCACAGGTATATAAAGCCATATAGTGGATCGTGTGCAAGCTCACTCCCCTGCAGGACAGAATGGATAGAGAAGAACCATGTTGACTAGATACAGAAACGATCGCCCATACAGACTGATAACCCTACATGAATGCTTTATAACGTTTAAAGCTATATTTTGTTTATATGTATATTTGTATATATTTATAAATATATATCAAAATATCTGTTCCTTGAGTATTTCCAACACTGAAAGAAGGAGAAGACTTTTCAGACCAAATTGTTCCACACAAGGTGCTGAACAGTTCAGTTTTATTTTGGGTTTTTTCCCCCCCCAAAAAATTGGAAGTTTTTTTTTCTTTTTCATTTCTATTCTAAACCTTGTAAAGTGAATCCTTAACAACCAGCAAAATCGCAGCAGCTCTCAACTCAATACAACCAGCTTCACAACAGTTTATGGGACCTCAAAAAACTACAAAAGAGCAAAAAAAAAAAAAAAAAAAAAAAGACAGAAAAACAGGGTTAAACCTTTAAACCCTCCAAAATGTATGTGTTGCTTGGCAATTGTATGTTTAAAAGTGTAATCAGGAAAAACTGAGCTTGTGAAACAATCACTGCTTTCTTTGTTGCATAGACAGTAAAATGTTCGTTTTAAAAAAGGAGGAAAAAAACACTTGGAAAAAGATCTATTTTTGTACAAAGGTAATTTTATCCTCTTTTCTTTCCCTTTTCTGTGGGCTGTTGTGTACATTGTGGAAAAGCTTATTTGACGAGGCAGGACACAATTTTCAGATTGAAAATGAGAGTTCTAGATGGTTTTGGTAACTGTGTCGCCTTTACTTTGCCATTTTCAACCTGTCGCTGCAAGATGGAAACGTCTTCTTATATTATATTTTTGTCTGTTTTAAGGAGATGGAATTTGTGTCATCTGTTTTTCGTGGGTTCTCTGATGTTCTTTCATGGACAGAAAAAAAGGTTATTAAAAAACATAACATGAGAGTTTATGGACAACGGCTGATTCTGTGTAATATTAAAGATGCACGACTCAGTAAAATGAAACATACAAAAACTGCTTTTATTAATCTGCAGGTTGTAGCTGCTGAATTCAAACATATATTCCACAAAATCCAGGTTAAATACAGAGAACAGATGCTGCCAGCTTTGTGTGCACAACTATGAGCTACTCAAGCTAAAGTAAATGTAAAAAAAAAAAAAAGACAGTTAATAATCACAACACATGGCAATGTAGTATGTACAAAACCTAGGACCACAAAACTGCATTTGGTCACTGTTGTAAAATGTAAAAGTATAAGTATAGTCTAATATCATACAGAAGAAAATTAGGGCCACTAGTAATTTTTTTCCTATTTTAACAACTCTGAGTTCTGACTGTAACCATAATTTTGACTTTTCTGTCAGAATTCTGACTCAAGGGCCTTAAAGTCAGAATGCAGAGAAAAAGTAAGAAATAATGAAAGTCACAGGTCTGAGTCAAAAGTCAGAAGTGTAATAAAAATTTAGCATGGCCTAAATCCTCTTCGGTGAAAGTCAATGTTCCACAACTGGAGTTGAGAAAAAAAAAAAGTTTTGTAGTTTTCAATTATCTGTGACATCACATTGTGTTGTGGCATTTTTGTTACGTCACACACATACCTCCCAACCACCACACTTAAGTCAAACCCTGGTTTGTTTGCTTGAGATGTGAAATTTGACAAAAGGGAAAAATAAAAAAAAAATTTACTTTGTACATGTACATTTTCTTGATATCATTTAGACACTACCATACAATTACAAAGGCAAATTAAAAGGCAAAAAAAAAATCATACAAAAATCCAAAGAATGATTACATTTATTGTAAAAGACCAGAAATGAGTGTTTGCATGTGGGAGGGAAGTTGGTATGAAACAGTGACATCAAGGCGAGTGTCAAAAATAGTTAAGCACCAGAACATAGAAGTATACCAAAAGCCATTAAATCTGGCATGTTAACAAACATACGGAGTATCTCATACATGACAAAGGAAAACACCACGTCTGCTGACAAACTGATGCGGCTGATACTGTGTGTGTGGCTGATGAGTTTCATCATTTGGTTCTCATTGCTGAATTTCATTATCTTAAAGCCCTCTGCATCCAGCAGGAGCTCATAGAGGAAAACAGTCATCTTTTCTTACAACTAAAAAGGTAGAAGGAAAAAAAAATCTTTAAAAAAGAAATATGAATGGCTTAAAGAGTTTCACAAGGACTTAGCAGTCACTTTTCCATAACTTGATGGTTTTGTCATTTTCTAAAGCCGCAGATGCAATGATGTTCTCTGTGGGGTGGCAGGCAGTCGAAATGACGACATCTAAAGAGAAGAGGCAAGACGGAAAATTGAAACCGTGCTGGCGCTGATTATTTTACATACAGATTACACCCAGAATACAATGTATTAACACTCGGCTAAGAAGAAAAAACTTGAGGATAAATGATTTTCTTCAAGGTAGTGTGGCATTAAAAACAGTGCGGCCTCAGTGAACAACAACTCATATTTAAGAAAGTTACAGAATTGTAATTGAAAAGATAATGTGTATCCTCTACCTGTGTGACCCTGGAGTTTCTGAACAATCTCCTTCGTTTGCAGGTTCCAGATATAAACCATGTTGTCCTCTGAGCCAGACACGATCCACTGCAAAAGAGCAGCCGCTTAACTCAGTCTTTTTTTTTTTCAAACACATAAAATACAAACTTTTATACACCTTTTTGAGACGTAAGGCTTTTTAAAAAACGAAATCAAAAGAATTAAAGTCCAGACTGGCAGTCATACGTTGGTAGTAACAAAAAGCTCTTACCTTTCCGCCAGTGACAGAGAAGTTTGCAAATATGCAGTACTTCTCATTTTTATGGCCAGTGTACGTTTTTAAGCACTGAAATGTAGGAAGAACAAAATCAAATTTACCTCTGCTAATTGCATAAATATTTACCAGTAACTAATGTGAGGATGCTGAATCTATATTACACAATTAAATAATAAACGTTACGCTATTTTACTTATTTCACACTTGACATGTGAGATTACCTTTCCTTTGCTGTAGTCCCACAGCTTTAGCGTGCTGAAACATTAAACAACATCAAAACTTTAATAATTAACATATTCATCAACAATTCGGTTGGCAATTCTGCAGCTGCAGCTGAGGAATACTTTGTGTTGTACTGCTCTCTGCTGGTGAACATCATGGAAAACCTCTACTCACTTGTCCAATGTAGCAGCCAGGATGTACTTCCCATTGGGGGAAAACTTCACAAATGACACAGGAGGGTTGTCGTCATCTAACATTATCGCACCGAAAGGAGAACATCAGTACACAAATAGTAGTAGCGAACATCCAAGTACACAAAGTATTGAACCACCTTGGCTTTTTCACCCATTTTATCCCTCAATCCACAAATAATTTATTAGAATTTTCTGTCAAATTAACAATAAAATGACTGCAGAACTTTACAAAATTTGTTATAAAAGTAATTTAAGGGTAATATGGCGTAGAAATCAGCACAAGAGAGCAATTTCAGGGCGGGTTGATGTGAAGTGCATCTCAAAGTCCTACACACACTGAATGATCTTACCTATGAGTGTCTTTAAACACTGTCCCGATGCGGTGTCCCAGATTCGGCTGTAAATATAAAAAAAAACAAATAATTGTTACCATATTTAATTTCTTGGCAAAATGCAACTGATCTTGGTATATAGCCACATCAGCACACATGCAGGGTGCTGTCATGACATACACTCTCTCAAATAGCATTTACAAATTGTCTAAACGTGTTTTGCTTCATACTCTTGTCAACTGGCACAAAATTGGGATTTAAGAAAGCAACAACGATGAAACACAATCTCCATGATGAAACACAACACAGACGTACTGCAGGGACTGTTGCCAGTACTTGTCAAGGGAGAACCAGATAAGAATGTTGTTTTAAAAGCAACTGTGTCCAGCAGCAGTTCCAGTAAAAGTGCAGCAGCAGGCTTATTCATTGTGCAATTGACGTTTAATGGACTTTTGATAGTGTTGCATTTAGTTTTAAAGGTACATTAACAATTGTATTTTTAACAACTTGCTTGCTGTAGCTTTTCAGCAAATAACAGCCAACAATGTCTTAAAAGCATAACTTTGTAATTAAAAACAATACCAATTCTACTTAAACACTCTGCATACAAATCTAACTATCAATCAAATATTGGTCATGAAATTGCACGTAATAATTCCTAGTACTATTCATACATACTTCATAGTATTCGTCAACGTATTTTTGTTACATATAATTCAAAAGCTCTGACTATGTGGAGAGAAGCAAAAGACTACTTAACAGCACGTCACACTATGACAAATAGGCTGGAAGATTCATTTAGTCTGAAACTGACGGAGCAATGATGAGCTAATGACGAACACAGTGTGACATTTTCCATCATCACTTTTTATAAAGTGCCTTTACTTTGGTAAAGATACAACAAGATTAATAGTGTACTTGGCTTCACGTGGAGATTTACAGTAAACCGTTTGACGGCTGTTTAGTTGATTAAAAGGATGTGGTAATAATAACAACGATACTAATGGGAGTGTGTTCTCACCAAAGGCCATCATAGCTACTGGACACAATTAGGGAACCATCTCTGTTAAAGTGAACCTGCAAGTTGAGATAGATCATAATTTTAATTATGAGACATGTCATAATTGTTGTTACTAATTGTTAAAGATCTATTTAAAAACAACAAGCTTACTGCAGAAACAGGGTCCGAGTGAGCTGGCAAAGTTTTCAAACATTTTCCAGTTTTTACATCCCATATCCTCACACTCTCGTCAAACTTGAAGTAAAAAAAACACACACACACGTCAATGTTTACATTTTTTAACAAAAAACACCAAGAAGCATAAAATGCTCGGAGTGCATCTGGTTTATATTTCTTCATACTTACCGATCCTGACACGATAAGATTAGACTGGGGGTTGAAGTTGCAACAAAAGACGTAGTTGCTGTGACCTTTTAGAGTTTTTAGGCATTTTCCCTGAATTAAAGACAAACAACATAAACAAATCATTTTTTAAAAAGTGTCACATACTCACTGGTAGCAGAAGTTAAAAATTACTTCTCGGCCACAGCACAACCCTTATCAGACTTATTTCAAGTAATTCACAGAGGATGTAACTGTGGCGTTAGTCATGATTAATTCAACACTGACAGAAGCTGCAGACATGAATCCAAAGAGTGTGCATGGATTTCATTTTTCTACATCATAAATGTTTAATGCTAAAGCCACCGTGGTAGCCACTGCTGCAATCTTGTGCAGACAGACCACACTTTACTCTCTATCTGTGGTAGAGCATGTTTAGCTTAGCAGTACTGCAAAGCCAGTTATGAACAATTATATCAGTACATGTGTTCTCTTACAGAGCTGACATCCCAGATCTTCAGTGTTTTATCATCTGATGCAGACACCAGGAGGTTGGAGTCAGACGACCAGGCCACATCAGATATGCCCTGCAGATTCATGGGGAAAAAAATAGGAACCACCAACTCAAAAAGCTGTATAAGTCAACAAATGTGTAAAACTACAGTGGGTTTACGCACTTGAATTATTGGTTACAGTTGGCTTTCTCGACTAAGCTAATCTTTTAAACTTTTCTTCTTTCATTCAGCTTTTGCGTCTGCTGCGTGTTCCTGTCGGAAGCCTTTTGTTACACATGCAGAGTTGGAGAAAGCTGATTATAAACCTGGTTAGGCGTATACATGGCAAAGAAATACAGCATTCCTGTTGACATGACACTGAAGGAATAAGCTTTCCCGAGAAAGCTGACTGTAACCTGATTAATAAGTCCATGTAAAACCACTGCATGATTCAGACTCAAGCTAAGTAATAAAACACTACGTGCACTTAAAAGATGATGGTCACAAGTGGCTTCGTCTAACAATAAGACACAATGCTACACTGGAGGAAAAACAAGGACACTTGCATAAGATCTCTATGACATGCAAGTGTTTGGATAAAGGCAGCCGGAAAATGTGATTCATTCTTTGGAAAGATAGCATAACCAACCACAAGTTACAATGGCTAAGCTGACCCCCGGGCTTACTCAAACCAAATCCAGCTGCTTCTTTACCTACACCCACCCTGCACATCATAGCAGCCCTTGAGAATCTACCTGTTTTACCTCCAATGTCTCCTCACACATGTTGCTCACAGAAACCCTAATCTGTGACCAAAATCATTTATAACCCTCTTGTACTTGATGCACATCTACTCTGAGAGTGAATCATGTCTTACGTGTCGCTTCACATTGTGAAGAAGCACTTGTTGAGTCTGTCTTTGTCTCACAGCACTGATCCAAAAAACAGTACTAACAACAAAACAAAAAAAAGTCTGTATTATAAGCTGTATGTATAAGTAGTTTTACAGTAGCCGAGTTTCTCAAGTGCATATAAATTTTTTCAATGTAAGAAAAGTTTATTAAGTAAATGTGGACTTTTATTAGACAAAAATATACCAGTAAAGATATTACTTATTTAAACTCACAAGTTTATGTCCAGATATGGTTTTCTCAAACTTGCCATCATATGCTCCCCATATTTTGATGAGTTTATCAGCAGCTGTAAAGACAGAACAGATACACAGCCAGTGCTGCTACAGGCTCAAAGAATCTAGCTTCACAGCAAAATGTGGAATAATATCGAACACTGAAATAAATTATGTTTTAAAAGTATTTACAATGACCAAGTTTTTAAAGAAAACATGAAGGTGACCTTACATGAACTGGTGAGCCATTCTCCACTGGGACTGAATTTGACAGAGGAGACAGCTTTAGTGTGGCCTGCTAAAGTGAATTTCAGGCTGTAGTTTGGCTTGGCAGGTGCAGACTGTGAAAGAAAACACAAATAGTTTTTTGAAATGTCTTCAAGAAATACTACTTATGAAATTCCCGATCCTAAGTGCCATTTCCACATACAGGTTAACAGTATGGTGGATGAAGTCACAACGAAGAAGGATGATGCTGACACTATTGAACAAATCCAAACCTTGCTTTGACTGGCAGATGCTGATGGTACAACTGGAGGTTTTGTATCGGTCTCTGGCTTCTTATCTTCTGTTGCCATGGTGAAGAAACCAGCATCTATTGTAAACAGTCCTGAAATACAAAGGAAACGAGCACTCATTTATGAGCTAATAGGCGACATTAATGGGGTACAATACAGGGCTCTTTTGATGCAATAGTATTTCATGTTATTGGCATGTAACATACAAAATCATTAATTACACTAATGGTTTGGATAATATTTAAAGCCATAACACTGGTCCTTCAAAAGAAGTCAATTTTTAAGCCAGATGTTGTCAGAACAGATGTGCTAGTCATGTGAAGTACAACATCTATTTAATAAAGAAGACTACATTATTAGCTATCCAACCACTGAGAATGACACTGTGTTTCTTCAGTGATGACTGGTCTTCTGCTTAGAAGTGACTACAGGACATGACACACATCCCTGACATGTGTTTCTGTTTACTCCTATAGCCAGACATTTGTTAGCTATGTAAGCTAGCTTTAGCTAGCCGACGTTAACTTGTCTTATTGCAATTAGTTAAAGGGGAGAGACAGAAAGATTACGAAAGATAAGATCGAACTAAAGCTAGTTTGTGCATTTATAGTTATTTGTGCTTAAATTTAATATATCAGCAGAAAAAAAATCAAACAAAAGGCGAAACCAGATCCGTTCGTTGACAAGTTAAACTTGAAACGGTCTCCAACATCATATTGTTGCATGAATGTTAGAAACAACATCTTGGACTGACATAAAGCGTTAACAACTTAGCCTTTAACCCACTCATTTAATACGCGATCTAATGGTAAGTGTGGTCTGCTCATTTCATCATCTGCTTTAGATCCATTGATGCTGTTGACAAATTGGCTGAGCTGCCACGGAGGGGCCCTCCATTCAAACAATGAGGAATCAGTAAAAAGCCGATACTCACGAGGGTTGAATGCAGCTTCACGCTCAGGCTGTCACTCCTGTCAAAAAATGGTGGGGGGAATGCACGTGTATTTAATATTATTAGACAATCATTGGAGGCACACAAATCAAGTGACTTGCTGTTCGCTTGCGAGAGGGAAGCTACGAGGAGAAGCGGGGAATGTGGTGCGGCGACGCGTCTTTGCGCATGCGTGTGACGTTCTGAAGTAACGGAAAACAACAAAGGACAAAAAGAGTCACAAAGCAAAAACCAATCATTTTGTCACTTCCGGACTGAAGTGTTTTAATGTGTTTTTTTTTGTGTTTTAATGTGCTTTGCAGTGTCAGGTGGCAATGTCTACATGAAAGCGTCATTGTTGGAAATTCTGGTAAACTGCATAACAAGTCGTTTTGCCTAGCTGTGGTACATGTCTAAATTATTTTTGCGCACAGTCACTAAAATATAGTTATATAGTTAAAATATAGTTATATTATTTGTCTTGTGTTATTTCAGTTTTCAGTATATTCCCATGCCCTATCTATTTTCAATTCCGGTTAACAATCTGCCAATAAACTCAAGCAGAAAACTGTCCCTGTTTCCCCTGTGGGCTTGTTTCTGCATGAAATGTTCCCGACCTCCCTCTTTTGAAGCACAGCGGCCCCAGAACTCTTGCTGCCAAGTCATTTCACAAGAAAATCAGTCAGTAAAAACATCTATGGAAAATGACTAGGGACACTATAAAAATAGTTTAGTTCAGACTTTTTTTTCTCTCAAAATTCTGACTCAAGCAGAGAGTTTTAAGTAAAAGTCCGCAATTTTACCTTTATTCCCAGTATAATGAGCCTAGAGTCAGACAAGTCATAATTATGAATTTAAAGTCAGAACTCTAAGAAAAAAAAAATCTTACTTTCTCTAAATTCTGAGGGAAAAAAAGTTCAGTAGCTTACTGTTTGTGTCTTTTATCCACACAGTCTAGACTCTTATCTCTGAATTTCCCGTCATGCCCTGCGATACAACAACAAAAGGCTTTGGATCCATTATCAAGTTCTCATAAGACATATTAAAATATTCAAAATGGCTTCATGCATTACCTGTAAGGTAAACTAGCTCCCCAATGGCTGTGCGTAAAACCTTTGTACTGAAACTTGGACCACTGTAAGCAGAATTTCAAGTTAACAGAATAACTTAACAATGTATAATTATTAGCATTAGTGTTTTATTTGTAATGACGTTATATATATGCCAATCTGGCACTAAATCATAGTCGACTTTTTTATTTTACTTATGTCATTTAATGTTAGCTAAAGCAAGCTAGGAATTCACCTACGCTTCGTTCAGCTGTTTATCCCTGAAACGTTTACTCAGTTTTCTCCAGAAATTAGCTGACTGGATTAGTGTGGTATTGTACTACATGTCAAGCTAACTACTTCGATTTGTTTAGAATCACATTAGGATCTACAGAAAGGTTTCCATCTACTTTTTTCCTTTTTTGAAATGGCAATATTTAATATATTTAATGCACAGCAAGCTAGTTAAAATGTTTAAAACTTCATCAGAAGTTAATTTTTGATAATTTCAATAATCAAATGCGATGCAAACCCAACTTAATAAGTAAAGGAAATAAAAAAAAATACAGTCCCTACTACAGTAGGTGTAATGGTTCAGCTAATATAAATGTTAATGTGAACTTTGTTAATTTAACATGTGAAGTGTCCATTGGGAACCTCCCTAGCGAAGACTTGGTTTGGCCTGATGGTGCAGTCTAGAAAGAACTTCTTTCATTTCAGAGTTATTTGGTTCAGTAAGTCCTTAAGTTTTAGACTTGGTATTTTATCCTGATTCTTGTGTTATCATTTTAGTCTACACAAAGCTCATTGCACCTTATTGCATGGTTTTTGTCCTGACATTTGTGGAAAGGCAGCTATGTATGAAGTGAGCTGTCATTACTTTGCCCTTGATGACATGATAGCCTAGCACTACATAGCTCAAAGAAGAGAACAAAAACTAGCTGATCATCATGTCAGTATAGACCTTTTCTCAGACTGTGAATCTTCAACCTCCACAAGTGACTACTCCCAACATGTGAGACTGGAGAAAAAAACAAATGCATTTTTGCCGAATGTAGTGGCACTGTTTGACATGCCATTTTTACCAGCCTGTTTGCAGTCACTCTTGAACTATCAGTGAATAGTAAACAGTGGTGTGTGATGTAAATCCACTTCACACACAGTTTCTGTTAGTCTGATATTGATGTCACCATTAGTAACGTTAAGTTTTTCAAATTTTACACTTTCATGGTTTTGCTGAAACAATATTAGCTTCACTGAGTTGCATCAATGGTAAATCAATAGGGTTGACACTTTCCGCATGGGTGGATGGCAACATTGGTAAAGTTTTTTTTACAGCTTATACAAATTGGGTGTTACTTCAGTAGTGCGGAGCATTATTTATATGCATTTTAAAAATGTTTAGATGAAAGCATGTCTTTACAGATTTTGAACTATTCTCTTGCCTCAAATGACACAGTGCTGGCTGCCATCACCACAGAGAAAATCTTTTTGCAAATAGTTGGCAAGATGCCTCAGGGGGAAGTGCTTTTTGCTTAATGAACGCAAAAGGAAGGACAAGAAAAGTTGCACAGCAGGTAATAAATCGCTATACTAGTTCTACACCAACTAGTTTCATAACCAATTAATGTACTATTGATACGTAGCACCACACACCTTTCTAAGCTTAAAGCTCTTCATGAGTAGCTGGTTGTATCCTCTGAAGCACCTGTAATTAAACCAAAAAAGAGGTTTAAGAAAGAGCAAGCCAAATAAAGGCCGTACAAATTTTATGTCATGGTTGTGATACCCCAGATAATTTAAAAACTGCCAGCATTCGTTGCATTTAATTAGTGAAAGAGCTTCCTTTACTTCCTTCTCATCAACACTAGAAGTTTTTAAGATGCTCCCATAACCAGCTCTGCGGAATTCAGTTTAGAAAACAGTGATTTGTGATATCTGCATTATTGTGTATCTTCTGTTCTGGAGATTTTTGTTCAATAGAACAAATAGAAAAAGCATGGGTTTTCTCACCCTGTTTCTTTATAAATGGCAATATCCGCCACTGCACTGTCTTATCACACTATAAATCCAAACTCAGCTGGTGCCATACTGCTGGGGAGGAGTTTCAAACAATATCCTGTTTCTGTCAGTTTCTCCATACTGTTTAATTACAGTATAGGCCATTTTTACTGATATCACAGAAACACAGTGAGATGCTTGGTAGATGAAACCAGCAAACACAGCTCCAGATATGCACCTCACCTAAAAAATTAACCATGTTCATTATATTACAGATAAATCCAAACTTCTTGTTTCTAACTTTTTTTCCCAACATATTTCAACCATTTGGTTGTTAGGTGTATCTTGTTGACCTACTTTTAAAAGTTAAACCCAAAATGAAATTCATTAGTCCCAGTAGTCCTTCACAGAGATGGCTAAATGTGCCAGAAGGATGATCATCTCAGTAGCTCTCCATCAATCACACATTTATAGTATCTTTAGAGTATTTAGAGCGTCTAGATAAAAGCCACTATGAGTAAAAGGTATATAATATGACAGTCTTCTGGGAGTTTGTCAAATGGTGTTTTAAAATTGAAAGAAATAGCACTTTGGGCAGAACTCCAAGCACTATGTCAACACAGGGACCCTGGCCAGAACTGAAGAAAGGATGAATAAAACAATATATAGGGAAGCCTGGGGAGAAAAACGAAATGGTCCAAAGTACATAGACTGGAGACAAGTCTCTGACTTTGTGCGTGCTTTTTATTAACAGAAAGTCGTGTTTTAGTCTTGTTTTTGTTTAATTTTTGATAAAATCATTGCCTGATGGAATCAGCATGAAATGTCCCTAATACTGAGCCCTTTAGTAAGCAATACCACAGTGAAAGAAAGCCCTCTGGCCTGAAGCATTTACTCCACTTTCAGCTCGCCTGCCAACAGATCTGCTAGAACCTGGCACATGCCCAAAGCTACCCAGTTCAAACAGCTGGTGCCTCCATCGGCTCTCAGTGCTTAGCTTCTTTCAACATGGGCTACAAAGACTGCAAATGTGTAGTCAGGGAGGTTTATATGAGAAGCCTGTGAGCATAAAGCCCTGCCTCATATTGGCAGGGAGAAGAGTATCAAGTAAGTACCCAACGAAATATATGGCTGAACTCTTCCTGCGGTTCAGTAACCAACCAGGAGGTGGCCATCATGCACCACCTTTAGCTTTTTTATACCTTATTCCCACAGTTTTAGTAAAGTCCATCGGACTTCTAGATAGCAGTATCAATGCTCTGACTGCATGCACAGTGCAGGGCTATTCATCATTTGGACTTTATTTCTCTCAGCCCAGGTTGTTGTCCTTGCACCGTGCCTGCTGCAGGGAGACATACTCTGTGTAAAGAGCATTCCCATCATGCCACATGCAACATGCCACCCAGCAGCCCTCAGCAACCTTGTGATATGATTGATCAGTGCCACATCTTCAATGACATCTAGTCATTCTTGCCACTTCTGGTCATCACTCACATTGGATGCATGCAATGTTAGAAAGACCAAACACACACACACACACACACACAATTCTAGACACTTCTCATAAGGGACTGGGTTTGCTTTGATTAATGGATCTCTGGTTTTCATTTTCTTTTCACCACCTTGTAGGAAAACATTAGGAAAAGAATATTAACTCACTGAATGTGGCTTCATAACGTCAATTTCAATCCCAGTAAACACAGAGAATTGCAAGTGTCTGCACTTCTGTTCTAAAAACGATTTATGCTAATGTGACATATATCAAGAATCTTAATTGCAAATAACCTGATAATACATCTGTTCTCAGTAAAGTTAGTCTCTTGTTTTTGTTCGCTCAGTTGGTAACAAAATGTGTGGTCCTTATTAATATGTTTTTAAAACATTACTTATCCAGGAAGAGAAAATGCTTACTTTGCCATTTTGCAGCAGTGCACTGTATCATATTCACATCCTGTGAGCTGCAGTACCATGCATTAGGTAGGACTCGCATGCCTTGCAGAAAGGCACTACTAACTGTGTATTTAGTCTGTTATGCCAGAGCATCAAAACACCAACCTCTCAGCCTGTTTTCTAACTTTTATGGCTGCCACATAACGTTCATGTAACATTTAGCCCACAGATGTCCCCCAGTGTTACCTGTTAGTTTTCAGTAAAGTGCATGGAGACATTAGAGTAAAAAAAAGAAAAAAAAGAAAGAAAGACTTTAAAAACACAACCAGACGTTAGAGCAGCATATAAATACATTGTTTGACCTTAACTTTTCTGTCTAGACAGAACTTACAGAGTTTTAACAACAGCTTTTCAAATTGTACTGTACACAGCTTAATAGACTGTAATGAGTGAACAATAATCAGTTAAACTGCAACAGACATCCTTTAAATTTGCTGAGTCTCTTTCTTGTTCGATCTGAGGACATTGAAAAGTGTCACTTTTTGCCCTTTCTTGGTTGCATGTTTTTTCCAACTTGCTGTAGAACTGGTGTGAACATGACAACGCAATTCCCTGTGGAAAAAATGCCTGCTTAAAGATTTATGAGCGATATTTGGGGCTGATGGGGCTGTTCAAAAGGTCTTTAAAGGTTAAGTGATCTCATGGCTCTATCAGCCAAACTCAAATACCATTTATCCATCAAAGAATTCATTGTGCGAAAGATTTTATCAACAGCCATTCACCCAGCACATGTAAGAATGTCCCTAGATCACAGAGCATTGTCAGAATAAGGATCAATGTGACAAAATCATTTAAATAATTAGTGCATTAGAATATACATTTGACACACAATCAAACTAGAAATGTTATTTGGAACTGTTTTCAAGACTAAAGAATGCACAGGAGATGGGTCCATCAGAGTGTATGGTGTACAGTGTAGGTGCAAAGTGTCTGTGTCAGCAAAGCAGTTAATCGTCAGCTTAGGTGGGAGTTAAGCCCTGAGGGTGGCTGTTTGAATCCTTCCTTCAGTTTGTAAGTAAGGCCACCAATGCATACTGATTATTTTAATGCATCCACTTTTGCATAATCTGTGCATGAGGATCCAATTTTGCAATCTGCTTAAAATAAAATAACATCAGCCTTTGCTGTACAGTTCTGTTTTATTCCTGGAGATAATTTAGCTAAATGTGTTACAGTACATCCCTGTGAATATTTGGAGCAGGGAAGAGCCCATGATGACTAAGTCGAGAATCTAATGAGACGTGACAAAGAGGATTTAACAATGAACAGGAGGCCTGTTTGTTAGTGACAATTAAGTGATTAATTGGCCAATTGTGATTTTTTTTCTTTTTTTTTAACAAGGACTGAAATTGGGAAATCTTAGGATAAGATGAGAAAATGGGAACTATTAAAGAAAATGTCAAATTTAAGAAGTCAAAATAATTCCCAAAGGGAAAGAAAACAAAACCCTAGACTTTTTTACTGTGGCACCATGCTGGAGCAGCTGCAGAGTGTGGTTTGGCATTGTGTTTCTGAAATATGCAAGACCATCTCTTAAAGATGTGGTCTGGATGGCAGGTGCAAGGGAAATGATAAATGTTTTTTTAAAAAAAGTTTTACACAGAAATATCTGAAAATTGTTGCGTGGAAACCCAATAAAATATGTTTACATTTGTGGTTGTAACATGACAAAATGTGGAAAAGTTCAAGGGGTATGAATACTTTTGCAAGTCACTGTATTTTGCTCTTAAACCTGTAGATGTTGTTCCTCATTAGTGATGCCTTTACAGCAAATGTGCAAATTAACCCAATGTTGTGCATTAAATTAACCCCACACTATCACAGATGCTGGCTTTTAAACTGTGAGCTGACAACAAGTCAGATAGACACAAAATCCATGATTTAAAAAAAAAAAAACTTTCACATTTTGACTTGTCAGACTAGAGGACAGTTTTCCACTTCACATCTGTTCATTTTAAATAAGCCCATGTAGCTTAAAGATTTCTGCATTTAGTTTAAACATAGTTTCTTTGTGTGGTAGAGTTGTTACCTGTATTTATATGTAGTGTGTTCACCGACAACCGTTTTCAGAGGTCTTCCTGTGTCCCTGCAGTGTTTTCCACTACTGAGTCATGTGCTGCCCATAGATCATGGGGAGTCATTAGTGTCTTTTGACCTTGGTCCCTTGCTCGTCCTTGCTTCTGAAAGACTCAGCTTCTCTCGGATGCTCGCTTTATACCCAATTATGATGCTGACCTGTTCCCAATTTACCTAAATAGTTGTGAGATGTTTTACCAGGGTTTTCTTTTCTTTACCATTACAGAACTTTGTCCATCTTTAGTTTTTCCTGTTTAAACTTTTTTGAGATGTGTTGCTGGCATCAAATCCAAAATGAGCAAATAGTTTCCACAAAAATATCAATATTGTTAGTTTCAACAGGTGATATGTTGTGTTTGTATTATTTATAACCAAAAATTATTTGGAAACCATTGCCTCTCTTTCTATTAACATTTTGAACAACATCCCTACTTCTTTTTAAAAATGTGTTTTGTTAACTTTTTGTGGTACCTTTTTATAAATATCTGTTTAGTACAAACTCCAGAGAAATATCTTGCACCTTAGCTGCTATATGGACAACTGTTGTATTACCAGCTAGATGCCATCCTTTGGCATCCATTTGATGAAAACAGCTGCATGCTGCTTCTGAAAACAACACTGATGAGAGCAGTAAGAGAGACCCAAATAGCCGTAAAACCAAAATAATGAGGTAAAATATGTTGAAATGCTTTATAATGTGCACAGTTAGATGATCATTTTCTGCGAATTTTTCACAACAAATGACCCTTTTCACATTACACACACTCATTTTATCCATCATTTATATGATAATATTGATTACAGCAGCTTTATAGCATGATATTTACAGAGATATTAACATAGTCAAAGATTGTGTGAACTGCTGATTAAAAACAGTTTTTTTTATTTTTAAAATATCCTACATCAGCAAGATAAGTGATAGGTGGCGGACATTGTAATTTGTCATAATAGCAGAAGCACTAGTTTTATTTATAACATTAGTAATGTCTCTTTTCTAAGTGTCATAATAAGCTATAACAGTGTGACAGTGAGCCAGGATGGACATTAAGGAAACAGCTAAATGGAAAATGGAATTTAACCATCATTAATTTTATTATTTACACCTGCACTTAGAAAGAAGGCCTCTGCGAAAAAGACACATTCTGTGAGTTCTCTCTTTTCCAACCTCTGTGGGCTCCGTTTGAAACAGATTTTATTATCCCCAACAGGGGACAAGATCAGACAATAAATTAGTATCATATTTTATCACTGTCAGGCGTCAGTTCTGTTGAACCAAATCTTCTCTATACAGCAGAAAATATTTCTTGTATGATAACTATTCAGACATGGCCCATAAATTAAAATGTGTGTGGTGGGGTTTATAATTACAGTCAGGTGTGGCACTTTTAAATAATTGAGTCTTGCAAGCAGGAGTGGTAGAAGTACACAAACGCAGTACTCAAGTAAAAGTTCAAGTACTTTTCTAAAAAAAAAAAAAGGACTCAAGTGCCACTGTTTTTCAAGATGAAGCAGTGAAGTGAAAAATTACAGCTACCTTGCAAACAAATTAACAAAGTACAAAACAATTTCAAAACCCCATTTATGACTGATTAAAAAAAAAAACTTCATTTAATTTCTCTTTATCCGATTTATTTAGAAGCATTAAAAAGCATGTTCAAATGTCAAACTTTTCTATTTAAATTGAAAATATGGGTCACAGACATCAAATTGGACTTTCTGTAGTGCAGAGTACCTTGTAGCTTCCTTGCAGCTGTTCCCTTTCAGGGGTCGCCACAGCGAATCATGTGCCTCCATCTAACCCTGTTCTCTCCACCCTCTTCTCTCACACCAACTAACTTCATGTCCTCTCTCACTACATCCATAAATCTCTTCTTTGATCTTCCTCTAGACCCTCCTGCCTGGCAGCTCCAACCTCAGCATCCTTCTACCGTTTCTCCAGTTTCTCCTCTGAACATGTCCAAACCACCTCAGTCTGGCCTCTCTGACTTTATATCCAAAACATCTAACATGAGCTGTCTCTCTGATGTCCTCATTCCTGATCCTGTCCATCCTCGTCACTCCCAAAGAGAACCTCAACATCTTAAGCTCTTAAGCCTCCTGTCTTTTCTTCAGTGCCACTGTGTCTAAGCCGAACACCATCTCTGGTCTCACGACCGTCTTAAACACCTTTCCTTTCATTCTTGCTGATACTCTTACCACACAACACACCTGACACTTTTCTCCACCTGTTCCAACCGGTTTGCACTCGCCTCTTCACCTCTTTTCCACACTCTCCATTGCTCTGCACCGTTGACTTAAAGTCCTGCACCTTCTTCACCTCTGCTCCCTGTAATTCCATCATTTCACCTGGGTCCCTCTCATTCATACACATGTATTCTGTCTTACTGCAGCTAAGCTTCATTCTTCTGTTTTCCAAAGCAGACCTCCATTCACTAGATTTTCCTCCACCTGCTCCCTGCTCTCACTACAGATCACAATATAACATGCAAACATCATAGTCCATGTAGATTCCCATGTAACCTCATCTGTCAGCCTGTCCATCACCAGAGCACATGAGAAAGGTCTTGTATGAGGAAGTCTCATGCCAGCCCATCACATTCTCATCACCTCTGTTGCCTTCACCTACGTGTCCATTGAAATTGGCACCAATCAACACTCTCTCACCTCTGGGGATGATCTGAATCACTTCATCTAACTCACTCCAGAATTTCTCCTTCTCTTCTAACTCACATCATACCTGTGGGGCATAACCACTAACAACATTGAACATCACATCTTCAGTTTACAGCTTCAGACTCATCTAACTGTCTGAAACTGTTTTCACCTCTAGAAAGTTACTTACATACTCCTCTTTCAGGATAACTCCTCCATTTCTCTTCCTGTCCAACGCATGGTAATACAACTTGAACCCTGCTCCTAAGCTTGGAGCCTTGTTACCTTTCCACCTGGTCTCCTGGACACACAGTATGTCCTCCTTCCTTCTCTACATCATGTCAACCAACTCTCTAGCCTTCCCTGTCATAGTCCCAACATTCAAAGTCTCTAATCTCAGTCCTACACTCTTGGCTTTCCTCTTCTCTCTCTGTCTACAAACATGCCTTCCTCCTCTCCTTCTTCGAACAACAGTAGCCACCGGCACCCTGTAGGTCAACAGCACTGGTGGCAGTTGTTGTTAATCCGGGCCCCCATTGATCCAGTATGGAAGTCATGATTCGTATGTTAAATTTAGCATGTGTTTTACGTCGGATGCCCTTCCTGACACAACCCTCTGCATTTATCCAGACTTGGGACTGGCACAAGAAGACACTGGCGACTGGCTCGTGTCCCCTTGTGGTTGCATTACCTTGTAGCTTAATTAAAGCTGTAAAATAAATGTTGTGAACTAACTGGAAGGCAGAACAGAAATAATACATTTAAACATCCCAAGATTGTACTTTACTTTACTTTGTACCTGCTTGTGAGAGACAGAGAAAATGCATCCTGACATTTAGGGTTGTATATTGTTCCATAATGCATTTTTGTAATCCAGCAGTCACACGTGAACTGACACTGATATAGATACAATAATCAACGTCACTGTGGAGAGACTCACTGAATATCGACTCTATCAAAGTACACTTGCCAGCTGTTCAATTCACAGTATTTGGAAAGTGATGCTGTTGCCATTGCTTTTCCAAATGTATTTTTCACTACTTTGCAACACATACAAATCTCACAAAACAAAATGGCGACATCATTGTTGACATTGTTGAACATATCAAGTGGATCAAGTTAAAACAGGAAATCAGATTCATTGAACTTTTTGTTTGGACTGTCCCTTTAACCACCGCTGTGTCGGTCACACGTGCATTGCGAGCTTCCTCCGTCAGAGGGCGCATCCGCAACTCAAAAATAACCCCTGAAACCCACATTCCTTGGAGTAAGGAGCCACTTTGACAAAGTGTGGTCACACTACCCCATCCAAGTTTTCTCTTTTACGCGAGAGCTTCGCCACGTGTGAGCCCGCGCGACCTCCGGGTCAACACGGAGCTCGAACCCCGGGCGCTTCTCGTACTCGCATTTGTGCGGCTCGGGTCGGGAGCTGGCACCGCTAAACATCTCCGTTCAAGGGGGAAACGAGGAGTGGGAGACGTGAACCAGAGAACATGAACGGAAGGAAAGCAGAAATCACAGAAAAGCAAAGCTGTATGGACGCGTAAACGCTGTTCTGTGCGTGCGTAAAGGCGCGAGACAAAGAAACGATAATGAGATAAATGTAAACACTGTTTTTTTCCCCCCTTGGACGTGTTTCCGCGACTGGAGAGCGATGTTTAGGTTGTGTTGTGGAAAGACAGGGATTTCTGAGCTGTAGAAGGACTGCCGCCTATATCATCTTCTTCTCTTTGTTTTTGTACTGTGAAAATTACTTGAAGTTCTGGTTTTGACGTTCAACTTGTGGGGAAACGTTAAATGCAAATGCTGTGGGTGACTCCGGACTTTGGTTCAACAACTGAACCGATGTGAAACGCTGTTTTTTCCACATTGTATAGTAGGCTGTGCTGTTTGGTTGGCTGAAATGTGATACACTGGGGAAGTCAGTACATGACAAACCGCTGCGTCCAGCTGTTTTATTTGACACTATTGTAACCAGAGATAGACGCTTTTCGGATTGGATATGCTGAGCAAACTTTGAAAGAATGAAGAGAAGGAAATTCCTGTAGCACGTCTCTGTTTTCTGGTTACATCTGCTGAAGTGGATTTGTTCAAAGTGGGTTGTTATTTTAGCCTTCGTCGTATCCGCGTTCAGAAAACAAGAGCGTGGCGTGCGTTTGGAATGGGGATACAGTGCGGTGACCTACTGACACATTTGAGTTGCAATATTTTCTGAGTGACGAGCTGATACTGAATGATCACGACATCCGGCGCACATAGGGAACCGACCGTAGTGCCTGCTGGTGCACCGTGACCCGTCACCTTTCACTCCGCCCTGAACCAGTTCGTGGACCCTGTGAGGAGCGTCTCCGGAGCACGATATGGAGGAGTGGAGACAATGCGGGCGCTGGTTGATAGACTGCAAGGTCTTGCCCCCAAACCACCGGGTCGTATGGCCGTCGGCGGCCGTGTTCGACTTGGCACAAGCACTGCGAGACGGCGTGCTCCTGTGTCAGATGCTGCACAACCTGTCGCCGGGATCCGTGGACCTGAAGGAAATCAATTTCAGACCTCAGATGTCACAGGTGAGTCGCCCACGGTGTAAACTTCAAAGCAGCATAGTGGTTTTGATTTACACACCCGGGCTGTGTTTTGTGACTGTGCACTAACTGTTACATGTGTTGCTCTGCTTGTTGGTTGTCAGAGCAGCCAGTGGCCACTGGGATGTTCACGGATTGCGTTAATTGATTGTATAGGAGACTACATGTCATTTGTGCAACATTTCCTCTCACGTATTGCCCCAGTTGTTATACAGATTTAAACCAGAGACCTTCCTGTCTCAACCAGCCCACGTTCTGGACCTCAGCCCAGTTCAGAGCTACAATCACTTTAGCACAAATACTACAACAGTTAAACACATGTTCATGGTGCATACCTGGCACATTCAGGGTGTGTACAGGTGTCACAAGTGATGGGTACCTACTGTCTGACCTTAAGTTCTCTTTAGAACTGTTCTGTTGTGTTAATTACAAAAAGAAAAAAAGAAATCATCAAGAATATGACATTTACCAGTGAATGATGCACATGCAATACACTTGACAATAACAAGCACTTGGGAATGACAAGCATCTTTACAGGAAAGGGTGGTAATTAAGCATAAAGCATGATCCTGTCAGTCTAGTTCAAAGGGGGAGGGAGCAAAAATAAGAGGAAGTAAAAGGTTTACCTATTCAAGGTAAATTAATATAAAGCATTTCCCTTTACCTGTGTGGATGTTTTTGGAGCACAAGGCGGTGGGCGTGGCAGCTCAGTGTAGACTCAGACAGCTAAATAAATATTCCTGATGGGCATAATTACTGTTAGTTATGGAAATCTAGGCTGCCAATCCTCTTAATTAAGCAGGCAGCACCTGTATGGGGACAACAGCTGGTGACGATTTGTTTTTAAATTTGATTCTCGTCAACTAAAGTTTTCTTCGTGAAGAAACTCAGCAAGTGCTCTGATGGACTCAAACGAAACATTAGTCCACGTGTTGGTGCAGCTAGATGTTTGGATCTCAGATGTTTCCATCAAGCTTCTTCTCCACTTCACAGCACTTTCATGTGTCTGATGCCAGTATGACGAAGTGTACAGTTTTAGTGGAAGTCAATAGAGGGGTAAAGGAGCACAGTGGCAAACATTTCTGTTGACTTTTGTTCTCTGTAAAGTCTGCTGAAGTGCCACTGGGCCTGCATTAGATAATGCTGCGAAGTCCGGGGCAGGGGCTGGATCACCATCGCCCACGTGTAAAATTTTTCAGTTACTGCTATGCCCACAAAGGTCCTCGTGAAATAGTCATCACTTCACGGCAATTGCCCTATGACAGCACATCCGTCACACCTTCCGTGACCCGTTTCTGCCATCATAATGTGTGAAAGTGTCTGTGGTGTCTCTGTCTGGCTTTCAGTCTGCGTCTGCTGATGCTGGCTTCTTTCTATTAAACACCCCTGCTTTTTTTTCAGGTTCCAGGAAATTATTGTTGACCTTGTTCCATAAATAATTGTCTGTTTTGCAACACATTTGATAGGCATTAATTGCTAAAGTCATCACTCGAGCAAAAGCGAGAAAACATTCTCTAGTTTAAGCTTCTAATATGTAAGAATTTGCTGCAGGCTCTGTTTTTTCTGAAGTAAATGAAATGTTTGAAGAGTTTCAACATCTCTAAAAGGCTGGACACAGGATGCCAGTTAAAGACCTCATATTATTAGCATCCCTAGTCTCTAGCCCATCTCTCTCTTTGCCTAGTAACCACCAGCGGCCTCGACTTATCAGCTCCAGAAGCTTCTGACTTCCATGATTACAAGGCTAGAGAGAGGTCTGAATGGCGCACTTTGATCCTCCCACTAATCCCATGTTCCCCATTCTACTGTGTGAAGCTGCAGCGAGGATGGAAGGGGTGTCCTCGGTGACAAATTGGGTTAAACAAAATCATGGCAGCAGAACAGCAGTATGTGATTTATGATAAGTAAAAGGTCAGAGCGCATATGCTTTAACACTCAGAGAGCACAATCATTTGGTGTAGCCAAATGAAGAGGAGGTGATGCGAAACAGTTACATCATTTGCTCTGGACAAAATTTCTCTTTCCCTGTCAACAGCTACACTTGTGTGATCATTGACAGTTTTCGAAATGGAGTTTTGCCTGTGAATCTGCCTCGCTGTTAAATATTTAGCCACAGTGTACTGTTTGACACAGGGTGTAGGTGGCAACTTTACGGTGCTGACTTCGTCTGTTAGCAGAGGGGCAAAATTCAGACAAAAGTGATGTGCTTCTCTCTTTTTTTTTTCCCCTTCTGGTGGCCCATAGAGTAGCTGCAATTATGCACCCTAATTACAACAGTGCTTAGAAACATTGACAGATCCACATTGTTGTGTGCCACATTTTCATTGTGTTTTTGTGCAGTCTGTAGAGCTCAAATGGTACCAACACAGAGTTCACAATGTTGTTATTGTGAGGTGGTCCTAATGAAAATATCCACAAAATGCATATGAAGAGTCACTAAATGTGTGAGATGATTACACATGTTGCAAACTGACTGTCATTTTTAACATGTTCTAATTGTTTATGTTTTAGAATTTGACAGATTGACGGCTGACACGTGGCTTTTTTTAGGGTTTGGAAAAAAGGGGGATTTTCCTAATGGTGTTTCAGTTTCCTCCTTATATCTGCATAATCTTTCATACTAAAATTAAAAATAATCCATACACTGCACTTATAATAATCATGATATATCAATCAAACATTTGCTGTTCCCTGCTTCACAAATGTGAATGTGTTTCATATTAGTGTAAACAGAATATTTATTTGTTGTGGAACTTTTTGCATTTTTTGGACAATTTCTAGACATTAAAAGTTATCCTTCACCCTAGTGGCTTTTCCCTGGTTGCTCAGATTTCCTTCCTATTGATGAAAGACATGATGGCAAGGTGAACTGGTCCATAAATGTGTCTTCCTTTCAAATGCATGCTGGGATTAAAGGACCACTACACCTGTATCAGTGGTGGCTTAAAGGTCTGTAGCAAGCAGCTACAGATGGTGGTTTTACAAAGCTTATTTTTCTTGTGTAACTGTGTGATCAATCTTGTGTAACTGTGTGAATCCCCTCCCTCTAAAAAAGAAAAAAAGAATCAAATGCAATTAACACCTTATTGAACAATACAGAAAGGTGATTTAGTGAAGTCTCTGCCTGAGTTGCAGGTGTGAATGTTAGTATAATAGTGGCATTTGAAAAGGGAAGCAAGAACATTGTTGCATTTACAATATGTGGCTGAATAGAGAAATGTCCATTGATGGGCCTTTCCACTTCACAGAAAAGATGTTTGTTGTGTCATTAAAAAAGCACTGATCGTAAAATGCATGTGAAACAGTCAACCAAAATGTGGAACACCTTAGGGTTATGTTAAAACAAAGTGTCGGTAGTGATTCTATGGAAACTGATACTAACATCTGGAATATTAGGAATGTTTCTCTAATGTTTGGCATTTTGAAAAAAACATGGCAGGTAATTGTTGAGAAATCAGCTGGTGATAGTTTGAATGCCATAATGGCCTCTCATGAAAAAACAGATATTCTCATTGACCTCAGTAACACGTTGATGCTATCAAATTACTTGGTGCAAGTGGGGAAGAACAAACCAAAAGATGCTGAAAAGAAAGAAATGTAGCTATTCAGAGATAACATTAATTTATGGGGTCTTACAAGCAAAGCATTTGAGATACTGTATTTTTAAAGAAAGGTGAGACTTTAGTCCAAGTTTGCAAATGGGTGATTAAGAGCTTTTGTGTTTGGTGATGCATTGGCGCTAAGTCGATCCTGAATCCAGTGCCTCAGGCTATGTCTGAAAGACAAGACTGAGCTATGCACTCTGAGGCCTTTTGTGTGTTCTGTGTTTTTTTTCTTTCTCATGCGTTTTTCTTGTTAGTGAGGTAGTTGTGAATGCCTTTGGGATGACTCAGGCGTATGTGTGTGAGTGTGAGAGTGTGTGCGCGCGCTCTGCTTTTGTTTCTGTGACTGCTCCCGTTTGTTATGTGTGTGAGAGATGTTACAGTACCTGTGTTCACACTGCATCACTGTTGCCTGAGCCTGGAGCTTCTCAGTACTTCACATGACTCCAGATCTCACACAGAGCCTGCCGCTTCCACTCACAGTAATTAAGGTTCTTCCTCTTTGTCCAGCTCCAACCAGAAATATTGGCTGCTGGCAAGTAACAGGAGCAGGTTTGATTTAAAAAAAAAAAAAATGTTTTAAATCCTGTAATTCACACTTGGGCTCCAGCAATGTAAACATGGATAATCCTGAAAATATTGTTTACGTGTTGAATATGGTTCCATTCATTGCCATCACTGCCATTTTAGCAAATTTTCTAAATCCTTACACACGGCAGAAAAGTTTGAAAATGAAATTAAAGCAGCATTAAATGCATTTTTGATTATATAAGGGGCCGTAAAACCCTGGATGTGCAGCAACTTTTCTTAAGTTCCAATGTCTCCTTCAACTGTTGAGAAATAGAAATATTCTCCTTTATGGTGACAGTGGCATGGGAGGTAGAGCGGTTGTCCACCAATCCCGCAGTTTTGTTTCGTTCCCCGGCTCCTCTGGTCACATGTTGAAGTGTCCCTGAGCAAGACATTGAACCTCAACTTAGTTGCTCCCAGTGAGTGTTGGTATAGGTTACCTTTTCCTGTCGGTTGCTTGATGCTAAGCAAGTAGACCAGTGGCTTTACCGTAGCTTGTTTGTTAAAAACCGCTGTCAGTATCTGCTTGAAATGGGGTTAAAGAGACAGAAGCTGAACTGTACCTACAGTAAATGTGCCAGGCTAGAAAGCCTCTTTAGCCTCTCTTAGTGTGCATTTGGAAATATGATCACAAGGAGAATAGGAAATGACATGGTGAATGCCCACTTTTCATTTTGAAATCTGTTTCCAACCAGTGTGGGGAGGGTGCTTTCACTACTGTAGACACATGCCCAGCCCTGCGTCCCTCAGGGGTAATTTAATCTCACCGTTTGGTCTACTGTTGACCCCGTGACCCCAGCGCCTGCCGGATGCAGGTAATACTGCTAATGGAGATCTTTAGGGACACATCCTGGGTTGCACAGCTGGGACGGTGTCAGTGGAAGCTAATGGGATTGACAAGGAGGGCATTGGTGCAGGCTAGGGTTTTCTAACCTTTGGTTTGTAGTAATCCTACTCCTAAGGTCATGAAAATCTTCTGATATTTGTCTGATTTATGTGTTGACATTTCTATATTTCAGTCAATAAACAAAGAAATTCTATATTTCTTGAAGGAATAGAACTGGTTGAGCAGTGTGTAATTTGTAAACATTTCTATAGCAAGTTGACTGTATTTGTCTTTAACTATTCAGAATTGAACACAAGTATTAGGTAAGCCTTAATATTAGATTGAATATCAAATCTAGGTCATTTAGAGGAATTATATAGAACCCGTGTGGTAACCTTAACCTTCAGATGATCAAAAATTAACCCAGTGAACAAAACTATATTGTTCAAGAATGCTTCATTAAGGAAGATGCCTTGTAGGGGGAGAGAGCTTGTACTTTTTCAAGTTGAAAATCAGTCATGGTACCCATTTAGACCAAAGACAAACATTTCCATGAAAACAGAAATAACTGGTAAAAAACAGCTCAGGTGCTACAGTTGAAATTATGATAATTTCCTGAAAAGTGTCTCCAGATCCTTTTAATAGATACTCAACTGAAAAATCACTGCTATGGTTTTTTTTTTATATGTTTTTATATATAAAAAACATATATACCACCGCTTACTATAATAATACACAGAATTATCACCTTTCAAAGTTTCAACTTAAAAATTGAGAAATTATGACCTTGTTAAAGAAGAATCAATTGCAGGCTTCTGTACTGGATTGCATTTGATCTTATATTTGTACCTAATTAAGTGGCCAGTGAGTGTACATCCAAATGCAAACATTGAGCTCTCAGCTATGTCGGCCATAATTGAAATCTATGCCACTATGTGAATAGTGATTTGACAATTTGGGCAGAAAGGGCTGCTGGGGGACACTTGAGAGTTAGGCATTTGGAGTTAAAATCAGCAGAATTTATTTATTTTAAAGACGTAGCCATGTGGGACCTTTATTAGATTTACAGGATGACTGGACAGGAGAATGAAGCCTTGTGGTTGGATGGGAGTTGGGAGATGTTTTATCAGTTTTTTATTAATATTTGATATATACCTCTTCACTGTCCATAATCTGATATAAATTAAGGAAATCAGTGACAGGTCTGTTTTCACAGGATGGTGTTTGCTGTTTTTATTACTATATTTTTTAATTAGAAGTGATTTGTCTTCTCATGAGTGTTGTTGCAATATTTATGGAAGATGGTGTCAGTGGTTGGCAAGGATGGCTTCATATCATCTTAAATAAACTCTTCCCTGACTGGACCAATGACAAAACCTTCAAATTCCCACCAAAACAACGGGTTTCTCTTACTTTCTTTTTATTAAAAGGCGACAATTTCCTAAATTAAGTGTATTTTTGACAATCCACATACAGACAATGAACCAACTATAACTCACATTTAATGTCTAGTAGTCTGCACCCTATTTTTGTTTATTTGTCTGTGTTATACACTTCTGTTGATGTCCTAATACTATTAAAACTACATAAGCGAAACATACGGCTTTATTCATTATACCAAAATATTTGGCTTGGATATAAAAATAACAAATAAATCCCCCAAATGCTCCAAATCTGCATAATTCCACCAGATGTCTTATACACACATAGACTGTCTTACTTCAGATGGTTTTCAAAGAAAAAGGAATTGACAGCAGTTAAAGCTGATTTAAGTTGTCGTATAGAATTGTACCAGGGTTTTCAGGCATCATGAACTTGGTTTTATATCTGGTGAAAAGGAAGGATTTTGCACAAACCACTCGCTTACTTGCTAGATCCGTTCACTTTAAATAGGGTGATCAAAGAAGTAGAACCACCTCTTAATATAATGCACTTCTGTGACTTAAAACTGAGCAAATTGCTATAGCAGATAAAGCAATGTGCTTTAGCCCCATGTCGCAAATTTTTACTTTATGTGAACAAAAATCTAATTATTATTTATCATCTCAATGTCTTCCTCATTAAATGTTTCACAGTGTCATGAAAATGACTCTGATCAGTCTTTAGCCTACTGAAAACTGTTCTGAGTTTTGCATTTTATTATGGGTATTTAAATACAATTCATGACCCAAAACCTGTTTAATTTTAATTTGCCCATTCCTTCGTTTTCTTCTCTGTACTACTCAGGGAATGCTGATAGTCTGAAATGTGAGCGCAGTGTTCGTGCGGGGAACTCCAACTTGACCTAATCTTTCAGACGGAGAGAGAAAATTTCAGTGATGTCATGAAAGGGCAGCTTCCAGTAAATCTAGTAAAGAGCTTTTCAGTCTCGAGTGGAGAATGCTTTTATGAGTGACAGTAGAACTACCTGAAAAGAACATCTAGTGGAGACTAGGATCATTTCATTATTATCTCTTAATTTTAACCTCTTGGACACATTACACTTTAGAGGAAGCAAATCCACCATGACAGCATTTTGCCAGTTCTGTGCCATTCCATTAGGTATAGACAAAAAGATCATGCAGCCTTATGGACACTTGCTGATTTCTAGAGAGGCTCCATCTACAAAGTGGTTGTTGGGGGAGATTTGCAAGGGCACGAAATGGAATAGAGCCTGAATCGTTCCTAAGCCAGCAATGCTCTGCTGGGTGCCATCACTCTTTAGAGAAACGAGAAGGAGGAAGCTATGGTCTTGTCTCTGTAGTTGTGAGCCAGATGGCTGAATCTCTCCCCTGCAGTTCCCCTCAAATCAGAAAACAGAAGGTCTTCTTTTTTTTCTTTTTTAAATTGGTTCATACTCCTTTGTTATTTATCACTACTCAGTTTTCCTTTTCAGGCTTTGACTTGCATTTATCTTGATTCACAACTGTCAGTCATGATGTTTAACCTCTTACACGTTGAGCTCTTGGTAGAACAGCTGCTGTTGCTGGGAGTCCAATTTGAGAAGCTGTGGTGGTAGAATGATTGTGGCTGCTTCCTGTGGTCGAAAGTGGATTAGGATCTGGATTGTGCTCTGGGGAGAAGCACAGCAATTCCCACACCCCCATGGACACCTCCAGGCACAACTGTACAGACACACAAACACACTCTCTGGCATATTCTTTATGTAGAAAAGACAAATTAATATTTTCTGTCTCTTTGCATAAATGATACAGGTAACAGGTACCAGTATGACACACTGCCCTTATTGTGGCAGCTACATATAGGAGGCGTGTTGATGTATTACACTAGCCATAGATTTTATATGGCTTGGCCACAGAATCACCACAAGAAGCGCCAATATCCCATTACTGACATGTATTGATCATATCATGTAATTGGCTGTAGAATAGGAAGGGCACAGAGGCAGGGTTAGAATGTTAGTGTGGACCCCATAAAAAGGGGAGTACTTATTGATCTTCTTCACAGCTCAGTCTGCTTAATCATGCAAACAAAGTGGAACAGTGTGTTGCCCGTTTTAGAGGGGAGAAGAGATCATTTCCTCATGCTCCATCTTTAGCACAGGGTCCATTTGTTTGTGATTTGTATTTTGAAATTCTTTCCATTTGTAGTGGTGGTGTTGCAGCATGTTTCGCTTGTGTTGTTGCTTTTATTTTTTTATGACTATCATCTTCACATTCAAAGCATTATTTCAGTTGTGAACTATTATGTTGTGAAACTACAATGTACTGTAGGGCTCAGGTAGGATTTCTTGCTTAGTCTTATCAGCAAGTAAAACATGCAGAAACAATAACTGTATAATTATATAAAACCAATGAAAACTAAGGCAGTCTTAGCATTTAGGACCAGTAAGCTAATTAGCTAGTCTTTTCAGCAGTAATGCACAGTACAATATGAACTTTGGTCTTGTGAATTCAGTTTAATTGTTGGATTTAATCCAGTTTTTATGGATGAAATTCAATAACTCAGTTGACTAAATAGAGCTTAGAGGCAAAAAGGATTATGATGTTATGTGTTAGGGCCAACAGGTTTTTAACAACATTCTAGTGTAGACAAGAACTGCATCATCTGCATCACTGCTCAACTTGCATGCTTTGCATATGTCGGGAGCATTTAAAATGGTATACCCAAGGGGTCGGGTAAGGACTCAGTCATTCTAGATTGAAAATGTGATTTCTTTATCAGAAGCCATGGCAACACCTGAAAGACATTAATGTATAAATCCTGGCAGAGAAAACAGCAAAGACCACATAAGTAGTGGATATGTAGAAGTGGGTAGCTCAGTATGTTTTTCTTTAACATTGTCCACTGTCTAAGGCTGCTGCTGAGATAATTTGATACTACCCCACCAGTCATGTGCAGAAGTGCATCTCATGTATGGACAGTAATAATTTCTAACAATATGAACAACTGACACTCCAAATGAAGATAGTATATCTTTGGTGTTACCACCAGCAGTATCTTGCTCAAGGGCTCTTTGTAAGGCCAGAGCTTAGCAAGGCCTAAACCCAAGCTGTGCAGTTGAAAAATAGTGTCCTTAAGCGCGTCACTGTACTAATACATAAGGCAAAAGTCTACAAAGGACTTAAATTTGTATTCCGGAGGTTTTAAACCAGCCGCTTGGATTCCTTATGCTTCAACTTTGTTAGGTTTTTTCCCATTATTGTACTGATAATAAGCTGCTATCTTGCGTACTAATGGAATTGTAATTGTCATTGTTAACAAAAGCTACAAAAAACCACTGTAAGCTTTCATCAGCTGCAGGAGTAACCTTGCTGAATTTTCATAGCAATTTAAGAAATCCTCTCTGGTGGACAAGGAAGATGGTCAGAGTAGTGTCAGACAGGCTGAGAATGTACATATTATAATTAAGTACTAAAAACGTTCCCTCAGGACCGTATGTGGACTGGTGTTTATATTTGGTCTACTGGCATACATAGATGTGTGAGGGCCTGTTTTTCTTTCATTGTGAACTTGGTGCATCACTATATTGTGTAACTGCCTCTGAGCACTACATTGCCCTTTTTGTAGAGCAATAGAACAGTGTGAAATTGTCTTTGTGGTACATTTGGGTCGTAGTATGGTGGCAACGTTATTTTATGTGTTGCATTATGAGTTGATCTGTTTTGGATCGTGGCCTTTTTAACGTGTCTATCTAATTTAGTGTCCTTATAAAAAGTTATATCAGCATTTGTCAGCACCATTTTAGACGTGATTCGTAAAAAAAGGAAATTGTTTTTTTTTTTCTTCTCTCTTTCATACAAAATGGACTATCTCTATGGTTTTCTGTTATACAGACAAGTTGTCCTACCCATCTGTGATAGATGATATTCCTTAAAAAACAATTTCTCATAAGTGCCAACCAGAGGACAGCATGTGAGTTTCCTCAATCCCATTTCTCATCTAAAAAGGTGAAGAAAAATGTTAAACCTGCCACCAGTTTGGTGTTAGCATAATGAAAGCAACCGAGTGTGTAGAGAGGAAAGCTAAACAATTTAGAGTTAAATGGTGAAAGCTCCTGGGGAAAACGAAGAGAGAAAAAACAGAAGTCTGAGTCACAGAGAATCAGATTTAGAGAAGGCTTTTAGTGGCCTTCTCCTGTGAAATTGAGCATGTCCCTCACATTGACGTGCACCGCTCATCTGGTTCCTTGTAACTTACCCTCCATTAGCAGACCAAGATTTGCCTTAACTACACAAGCTGAGACAACAAGCAGGATTTACATTCCCGGTGGTGGTCTGTGGATGTAAACCTGTCCACATACCTGCACCTGAACTTTTCTTTTTCTTCTCTTTTAGTCCCATTTATTCGCAAACAGTCTGTTGTATTTCTGTTTGACAAAATTTGTTTAGTAATAAATGCAACCAATAATGCACTTCTTTTCCTGATACACTGTGGGAATCATTCAAATTCATACTTAAATTAACTGATCAGGTAGAGGAGACCTCAGTTTTAATTTTGGAAAATGTGAGCTAGTGCTGTTTTTGTCAAAACTATACAAATAGAAGCAGTACTCAGCTAGAAAAAAAATACTGTACAAATACAAGTTAAAATACAAGTAGATTTTAAAAAACGTACTGGAAGTGCCCTGCAACTAATTATGTACTATAGGTAAACATACTTAATTAAATGTAGTCATTTTACTTTCCACCAATCATATGAAAAAGAGAAAAGCCCTACTTAACTTCTGACTTAAATTAAAGCAAAGATTAACAAAAAAAGAACAAAAATTAAATATATAATTTATAAAAAAGTGTTTCACAGTTGGTCAGGATGCTTTCTATTTCACAGCGATAGAAGTTCACCAGAATATCCGAGGAGACACACTCAACAGCCTTTCCATTAATGTGGAATGTGTCATGTGTATCTCTTGACTCTTTTCTGAAGTCCACAATGAGCTCCTTCGTCTTGGAGGTGTTAAGGAGCAGGTTATTGTCATTGCAGCATGTAGCCAGGTGCTGAATCTCCTCCCTCTAGGCAGTCTCATCGTTGTGGCTAAAGAGACCAATCACCGTAGTGTCATCTGCAAACTTGATGATGGTGTTAGATCCGTTCACAGGCTTGCAGTCAGAGGTGAAGAGGGAGTAGAGCAAGGGGCTCAGTACACAGCCCTGTGGTACACCAGTGTTAATTGTGGTGGTGTTGGAGCAGATGGAGCCGGATTGGACTTGCTGGGGTCTGTTGGTCAGGAAGTCCATACTCCAATTGCAGAGGGAGGGATTGATGCCTAGGTCTACAAGTTTAGCCATTAGCTTGGATGGGATGACCGTGTTGAAAGCTGAGCTAAAGTCAACAAACAGCATACGTGCGTAAATGTTCTTATTGTGCAGATGTGTTAGCACAGAGTGCAGTGCCATGGAAACGGCATCCTCTGTGCTTCTATTGCTGCGTTTGGCAAACTGGTGAGAGTCCAGTGTGGATGGCAGGGTCCTTCAGGTGTGCCAGGACCAGCCGCTCAAAACACTTCATGACAATAGGTGTCAGAGCTACAGGGTGGTAGTCGTTCAGACACTTTGGGGTGGAGTGTTTATTCACCGGCACGATGGAGGTGCTTTTAAAGCATGTCGGCACAGCTGCTTGGGCAAGAGACAGGTTGAAAATATCTGTGCAAACCCCAGCGAGCTGCTCAGCACATGCCTTGAGTACACGACCAGCAATGTTGTCTGGTCCAGTGGCTTTGTGCGCACTGATCCGGCTCAGTGTGCTGCAGACATCTGTTGTGGGGAGTGTGATTGGTGGGTGGTCAGGTGAGGGTTTGAGCGTGATAGCGGTTACTGTGTTGTCTCTCTCAAAGCGCGCATAAAAGTCATTAAACTTGTTTAAGAAGAGGACATGAGTGGCTGCTGGGGTGGAGAGGACTTGTAGTCACTGATGGCCTGGATGCCCTGCCACATGCATCGAGGGTCGGAGTTGGAAAAGTGCTCCTCTATCTTTAGCCTGTAGCAGTGCTTGGCCTTTTTGATGCCCCTCTTCAGGTTAGCTCTGGATGTGCTGTAGGCCTGTGCATCCCCTGATCTGAAGGCAGTGTTGCGTGCCTTCAACAGGAGGCACACCTCCTTGTTCATCCATGGCTTCGGATTTGGGTATGTGGTGATCCGCTTCCAAGTTGTGACATTGTCTATGGTGGATTGGATGTAATTCAATACAGAGGAGGTGTAGCGGTCGATGTCGATGTGAGAGCCACTGGTGGCCTGAGAAGCAAATGTACTCCAGTCTGTGTGTAGAAAGCTGATGGCTTCACACGATTGATGAGGGGTGCATATTTGGGGTGAGAACAAAGGAAGGTGATCCGATTGTCCTAGGTGGAGGAGGGGGGTTACAACGTAAGCTCCAGCCATGTTTGTGTAAACATGGTCTAAGGTTTTGCTAATTTTGGTGTGCTGAAATTTGGGAAGCACTGCCTTTATGTTTGAGTGATTAAAATCACCCGCAACAATAAACGCAGCATCTGGGTGAGTGGTCTGTTGTTTACTGATGGCTGCGCGAAGTTCTTTCATAGCAAGCTTGGCATCAGCATCTGGGGGAACATAGGCTGCTGTTGTAATGTTCGAAGTGAACTCCCGCGGCAGATAAAACGGTCTGCATTTAACCATGAGAAACTCAAGGTTGGCTGAACAATGACTCATGACAAAAACGGAGTTCGTGCACCAACATTTGTTAAAGTAAATGCACAATCCACCACCTCTGGTCTTGCTGGAGCCATCCTGCATTCTGTCCGCCCGGAGTGTGTGGCGTCCTGCTAGCTTGATGGTATTGCCCGGTATGCCGCTGTGTAGCCATGTTTCTGTGAAGATAAAAACATTGCATTTCGAAAGTCTCTTACTGTATGTGATGTTGAGTCAAATCTCCTCCATTTTGTTCACCAGTGATCTTACATTGGCGAGGAAAATGGATCTCACTTTGCATCTTGTTCATAGGTCATAAAGCTCAAACAGCTTTTCCTTGAGAATGTTTTACAAATGCAGTTTAATAATTGACATGCCTTTGAGGTTGTCAAATAGCATAAATGCTTGTCTGTGTGCAAATAGTCAGTTACCAGTTTATTAGGTGGTCAAACTAATGCTATTTAATTTATTTCTGCAATAAATCCAAACCTGATGACGGTTTATTTTAGAGCCGGTGCAACATTTCACTTTAAAGGCTGTAAGATGGTAGTGCTGTTATACTGTATTCCAGTATTGTTTCACATATCTACCCTTGAAGGGAAATATAAAATATTTGAGACACCTCAGAGCATACCTGCATTATCAAAAGACTGAAGTAACTCTCCTTAGATAATTAGTGTGTTGTGTACTATTTTCTTCAGTACAATTGTAGCAAAATGTTGGAGAAAAAGAATCTGAAACAATAGTGCACATGCCTGCACAAAACAGCTGCTAATGACAGGGTTGATTCATCTTTCTTTGTGTGTTTATTCAAGTTTTCCCTTTCCCTTTCTGTGGACATTAACGGCTTCCCACTTCCTGTTTAGCATAAGCACTTGGTGGGCTAGAGAGTAAGTGAGAGAAAGAGTTGTGTAATCTCCACCCTTCCCTCCCCCTGCACTTAGCCAGACAACAAGAAACATCTGGACGGAGAACAGAGAGTTCAAAACGCACCCAGCCCCACCTTGGATGAATCCAACAATGCTTGGCTCAGGCTGTTCACTTGGAGTCTGGACACCCTGCAGTTATCCTACCAAACCCTGTGCAAGTGCTGCATTCTTATCATGACTTTAGTGATTTCTGAGAAGAATGTGTGGGCGTACCCTTGTTGAGTGCTCACTGTGTTGTGCAAAGTGTGTAATTTTCTTTCTTTAAGTGGAGTAAAAGGTGTTATTTTCTCTTCTGTATTTCCAATGTGCAACCTGAAACACGTTTTAAGTGTGTGAGGTTTTTTATTTATTTATTTTTAAACAAAATTTCACATCTTGACTCTGTCACATTTAGACTTTTGTCATTCAAATAAAGCACTGCAAATAAATTGCTTAAAACATTTTTATGTCCGTGGACCACAGTAAATTAATTGTATTCACTTACTGGTACTGGTATTATATTTTAAGCCTTTGATCTTTGTGTTTCAGAAAGAAAGTGCCCAACACTTATGTCATACAAGTGTTTTCGGCATTACTGATCCCGTATGAATATGCAGTGCAGGTGCTGTAGCCAGAATTAGAACTCTGAAAACTTCTGCTTATTTCTACACTTATTAAATTTGCGTTTTTATTCAACTGTGTCTGTTTCAGTTTTCGTTCTTTCCAGCTCGTAACTGCATAGCATAGTTAGCCATGTCAAGTCACAGTGGTTGGATGCAATGGAGAGATTTCCCCCAAACTCATGCAAATTATTTAACATTTCTGCTTCACTGGAGAGATCTGGTGCAAAGTCAGCAGTTCTTAGGATACTTTGGACCAAGACTGGCAGATTTAGATTTTTTATTACTTAAAGGTAAACTTAAAGTTTGCTATATAGTTGGATAGTGCTGCACTTGCCTCTTTACTGTTTGTGCACATGCACAGTTGAGTCTTACTTTGGACTGCCATACAAAGTTATTTTGCAATCATTTTCCGACCAATCAGTTTAGAATGAGGTATCATGTCACCCAGTGGAGTGGTGATTTTGAACGTTTTTGGCCAACAGTGTAGGACTAAAGCACAGACTAATAACCTAATCCAGTTTGCAGATGGACAAACATTGCTGAAGAGAATAGGAGATTTATTGTTGGTTTTAGTGTCTGTATAGGGATTGATTTAGGAAATGAGCAGGGTTGTCCTTTAAAATATGTCTAGCAGAATTGAATGTTTATTTTTTTCTTAGAATGATGAAGGTGATGGCACATAGTTATGACTCACACAGGCATATACTGCTAACATCCAGGCTGGTAGTTCGTGGACAGACTTGTTGGAATCTCCTTATTAAATATTTAAGCATATCACATTATTATTTTAAGCTTAATAGCATGGAAGGAATGGATAGTGACATTTGCAGTCTACATGGTATACAGCTCATCCGTGTACGGTGTACAGCACGTCCACGAAACAAATGTTACCTTAGCAGCATTGTTGTGGAACTTCTAACAGATTTACTTACCAAGTTTAATGATAAAACATTGTCAGATGACTTGAGAGCTAGTGGCATGAAATTTGAGTCTTGTGTTGTGGTGCTATGTGTGGGCCTGAACCTTAATATATAGCAAACTTTCGATCTTGTGTTGAGCAACTGTACATGGAAGTTGACTACTAATGTACATGATTGACTGCTATAAAAAAAAAAAAAAGGTCGATTTTAGCGATTTAATTTATAGAAGAAAATTGTAAGCATGCTGTAATTATTCATGAATCACTCAGCTCTAGGTGGGGTTGTAATTGGGTTTTGAACAATTACTTTTTTTACCATATATTCACAAGATTGATCATTTGTATCCACATGCAGTACATGTATCTATATTTGTCACACAATAGAACTGGGTATTTCCCTCCCTTGTGTTTTACTCAATGTATTCATTAACTCAGTGGCAATAGGTTTCTAATACAAGATACATTTATTTCAGCACTTTTATAATTGCTGGCCGCATCTTCACGCATCTTCCTTGCAAAGCCCGTAGCCGTTGAGACGTGACTGTTTCCACTTTACTGGGTAACATTTAGCAGAGGGGCTGAATGCATGTTGAGTTTGACCTGCTCGTCTTTGCCCCTGGCAGCGATCTTTCATTTCTCCCATGCTTTCGTTGTTTTTCCAATATGACTTGACCTTGACAGAGAGGTATAGGGGCAGCAAGGGATCGCATTTTCCCTGACCACCTCCCTCAGATAGGCTACTGAGATGATGAACTGCACTGCCTTCTGACATTTATCTTTCCCACCTCCTCTTCTCGTTACACCACTCTCCTTCACCTCCTTTGTCTTTGTTCCAGTTTAGAGGTGCAGGAAATACAAACCTTGCAGCTGGAAAATAGTGAAACTCTTTAAAGATGGAGAGCTTATTGTTCAAATGGTGAATTACTGTATGTTAAATGATAGTGAATAATCTACATTTGTCAAGAAAGCTTAGAGAAAATGTAAGTTGGAGTGTAGTGCTTGATATCTCATGTTAATGTGCCCCATTAAGCGGTGTGCTCTCAGTTAATCCATGTCGTATTGAGTTTAGAAGCAGTGCAGAAACATATTGTATCTCTTCGATATTTAATTGTCTTTAAATGTCAGCACGACTGATGATACTATTGGGAGATCATTACAGGCCTCACTGGCTTAAAATGAGCTAGTTTCTAACCAGGCAGCTGAATGGCACTGGATGATTGGCTCTGAATGGCAGAAGTGATATATTTTTCTTGCAGTGAAATTTAATTTGTGCAATCAGAGTAGCAACCTTTTGAGATATCCACCGAATCCTTGAACACTGGTTTGATTGATAATTACAAATCTGCTTTGGATCTATTTGTAGGAAATAACACAGCTAACTACTTCTCAGTCAGAATTGAAACATGCCATTTATTTATATATATATATATATATATATATATATATATATATATATATATATATATATATATATATATATATATATATATATATATATATATATATATATATATATATATATATATATATATATATATATATATCTCATTGGAAACCAACATGTCTGTAGTTTGTGATCTTAACTAATAATTACTAATGACATGGTTGATTGTGTTTTAATTATATCAGTCAGAACACTAGTGTCTCAATGCTCTGGTGCATCCTAATCTAATTTACGTAAGAATCTGTTCATTTACATGTCTGGTCCATTTGACCATGTAAATAATGATATTATCAACATACTGGAAATCCTGTTATGTGGTTTTAATGGTCTTGAGCTGTTTGGCTTCATAAATGCTACTCTGTTCTGGGGTGTTCTCGACTCAGTGTACCATTTCTTTATTTTTTGCCCAACTTGCTAATTACAGGGTGAGCGCATGCAAGAACAGGAGACTCACCCAACATCCAACATCTCTTCACGCAACTGCTTTGCTCCAGACTGAAATATCTCACATCTACTTAAAGCTGCAATATGTGTGTTAAGCTGCCGTAGCAGTAAAACAGTTTTTTGTTTTTTTTTGGATCAGTCCACCCCATTCAGCCTTGCTCTCTCTCTCCCTGCTCCAAAACATCTCTGCTTCCGCTTTTATGCCCCAATTTTAATGTACAAGTCATTATCAGATTAAAACAAATCATTGAAATTCTCTGATTGGCCAGAAGGGTCAGCCTTGCTCAAAAAGATTTAGAAGTGAATATCTTTCTACCCCTACCAGTACTGTTTTTGTAAGACTGAGTCATTAGAGGCTTTAGCAGCACCTCTCCACAATAAGAAAAAGTTTTTAAATTTAAATAAAAAAAAACACTATGGGTTTAATAAATTAATAAACAGTTCCTTAAAACACCTAATCCTAGAATATTGTCCAAACCAAATTCTTGACCGAAGATTTAGAAAAGGGTAAGGGATAGGGAATGGATTACAGTGAAAGTTGAACAACAAAATACAAACGTGTGTGTTTGTGTGTATGATTGGTAAATGTATAGAATAAGTCGCTGAGAAGACTAAGTTGAGACTCTTATCGCACATCTCTAAGAGAGCTATATGTGGAGGGGGTGAAGGCATAGAGGACAACAATGGTAACTTTCTCTCTGAAGAACTCCAAGAAACCAGACAGCTGAATGTCAAAGGCCTCAGGCCCTGTTTAACCCCAGCTTACACTCCTGTCGTCCTGACTTCCCCAATCATTAATTAAAAAAAGCCGAATTGCCATCGCTGGCCAGTGGAGGAAAGACTACTGAAATATTAACTCGGGCACTTGTACATTACTTCTGGTTAAGGAAATGTGAGAGGATAATTAAACATTTAAAAATGTTCCAAATTGTACAGTTTTTTTTTTTTATGTTAAAGTGCTGTAGAAGATTCAGTAGATGTAATAGCCAGAGAAGTTTCTCTAGTACAACAAACTGCAACAACTATCGACCCTTCTTCACAGCCTTGAATGTGTGACAGGTGTGCTTTTATCAAGGTTATTACACAAATTACAACACAAATTATTATCTACTTTGCACTTTTGGCACATACACGGGCTAAAAAAACAGAGAAGTGTGTGAGCTCTAAAGCTCTAAAGCTGCTGCAACCTTGAAGCATTTACTCCTAATTAGAACAGAGTCTGCAAGGCTCTGAGAACAAACAGCATCCTGCACAGAACTTTGTCTTCAGGAGAACAATCAAACCAGTGAAATAAAAAGAAGACATTTCCATTTTCTCATCCCCTTAATGACAGGTTCCTAACGCCTCAGGACAAACAAGAGCGCAGTAATGAGAAAAACAATAGGATGACTTGCCAGACAACAAAATGTGATGGGTACACAGGATTCCCTGCCATTTGTTTTTTTTCCTGACTTTAACAATGCACTTGATTAATTGGCTATTTTGTTTTAGAGCAGTTTTAGTAGCACTTTGTGTTTCAATACTCGAGGGCAAAGCTGCTTCAAACTTTTAGCTTACATCTTCATGATAGCTATATGGGCTTGTTTCCGACAGCTGTGTCCCCAAACAGTTGGGATGGACCAGAACGATGTCCCTCCTGCAAGATTTCACTTGTCACTACAGCATCTGCTTCTTAAATTATTCAACTATCTGAGATCATTAGGTGTGCTTCTGGTTTGCATAGCCACGATCATGACTTTCATTACAGCTTGCTCAAAGCCAGTTGTTATTGAATGGTCTGCAGCAAGCATCTTTTTTTTTGTTTGTTTGTTTTTTTAATGGTGGCCCAGATTGCTGCTTTAATGCAATATAAACGTATAGCTTTTAAAGGGCATTTGGAGGCAGGTTTGGAGTTTGTTGTGACTTTGTGTGTATTCCCAAGCTGGTGTTCAGAGAGACAAGTGGAAGCATAAAACAACAGCAGCCACAGTTTCTGCAGAGTTAGAGGTCAGCTGCTTCATTAGCACATGCACATAATGGTTATTAACTAGTATCTGACTGTCAATGATTGATGATAAAAACTGTTCCTTAAAATTCTAAGTGAACTTCTATATTTTGTAGAGAAACCTGATTGTTGGCATGAGGCTCAATGAAACTTTAGATAGTTCTTCTTTTTCAACTGCTATTTCTGTATTCACAAGTTACTGTAACCATATGTCATTTGATCCTCATATGCTCTAACAACTAAACGTATTGTTTGCTGGTGTATTAATGTGCATCAGTATAATGAGTCTTCTATAAGGCGACAAAGTCAACAGTAATTGCAAGCGGGCAGCAAAATAGCAGCAGATGTGATTCATAGTTTCTATTGTTTCTAATGGCAAGTTTAACTGGAATTGCTTTTATGCAGACATTTTCTCCAGAATATCAACACAACACCACAAACAAGCTTTTAATTGTTGTTTGGGTTAAAAAACGATTTTTAAATTAAAAAGAGTTTATGTAATAACGTATAAATGTGCACAGTCAACACATCCTTGTGCACAGTCTACAAGCAAACAAACTGGTGAAAGTAGTTGTGTAAGGAACAAATCAAATTTGCAGAGTAATCGGCCAGTTTTCACAGCTAAAACACCAGACAGGTATCATAGAGTGATGGATGGTTAGTTTTGTAAACTTGACCCACTGTCTTCCTCGCTTTATCGTCACATCCCCTCTGTACTTTGTTTAATCGAAACTGTAGCTCTTAGCAACTCATATAGTGTATGCTGTTTGTCTAGTTTGCATTTCTATCTCATTTGGCTCATCCGGAGCGCTTGTGTGAAAGATCTGACTGTTCATTTGCTAAATATTAAAGCCATCTGTTGGCATTTGCTTCCTCTTCAGGACGTCCCCCTGATGTGCTGTGTGTTTGCCATTCATTGTAGAGCACGTAAAAACACCCCAACAGTCCAATTTGATTAGCACCGCAGACTGACAAGAGAATGAGCGCACACACGTTCGACAGAGCATGGGAGAGGAGAGTTGTGATGTGTTCACCCATCCACGGAGAGACTTGTGCACATATGCAAATACATGCACGTGCCATCTGTAAATCCTTAGTATAGTTAACAAGTTCACAGTTTCAGTTTAACCTCTTGCCTGCAGCTCTTGTGCAAATTTATTATCCTTTCGCAGCAAGTTTTTTTTTACCTTTACGTGTCTGTTCAGAGAAATATAAAGGCATAAACCACACCTCAGACATTCTTATTCATTTACCACCAAAGTCATCTTTACCAACGATTCTTCTCTCCAGTGTCTGCATATGTTGCCGGATTGTGATGGATAGTTTCAAGGCTGAAAGCAAACATGGTGATTGGTTGCTGCTGGTAGAAGGGGGGAAAGTGTGGGTAGGGTGATCATTGCACTGCTACTCGGAGAAATTGATCAGGAAGTCCGAGCAGGCAGATCTGAGTCGAGGTTTAATGAATAATTTAAATGTGGATGATGACTCAGCGCTTTGTAGTTGTTTTTTCCCCTCTCGAAAAGTACACACAAAAATCCAGTATAATTTGTTTTGTTTAAAGGGGTAAAGCATAGTGATGATTTCTTTGGTACTAAAATACATCCCTTCACTTCCTACTGTGGTGCTACTGTAGAGTTGAAATGTCCAATAAACATATAGAAGCTAAATTGCAGATACAGTCTGTTTTGACCCTCTGCTGATATCAGGTTTATGACCACAGCAAATGTTTGCTTCAAAAGGAATGACTCTGTCATTCTTCATTCTCACAACCGGATGTTTTCTTCAGCCTGCAACTGTGTTATTTATCTTCCCAGGACCAGATGCCGGAGGACTGTCTTTGTGCTAAAATATTCCTATGTGTCGAGCTGTATCGCATTCCAAAAATAAATCGCCAGCTTACATAACGTCTGCTCATGGTCGTCAGCCAAACAAACTTGCCCAAAACTGTCAGGAATGTCCTGAACAGAAAGGAAATTCATTAACAACGAAAAACATGATTCTGGCTTTTTTTGTTGTTGTTGTTTTTTCTTTTTTCGGCCTGTTGATGTCTGCCTGAAGGTTTTCTTTGAGATAGAAATGAATTGTGGCAATACACTGGTGCAAAAATTATTAGATGATTGAAAGCTTATGTCATTGGGTTTTGAATCATGCAGTTGTGTGTTGGAATGACTGACTGGCATTTGAGGCTCAGGGTAAGTGTCTGATATTTTATAGCCAAAACAATTAGTGAACTGATCAATCACAACTGAGGATAAAAATGAGAATCATGCCTGTGACAAATCACTTGCTTGTTGATGCTCATAGACCAAAACAACAAGTAATTAGAGAAGGAGTTTGAACCATTCATTACAGCTCTTTGTTTCCAGTCTAACCTCATTCCAGGTTACGAATAAAGTTATATCTTATATCAGCCCAACACCCTTTTTTTAAAAAAACAAACAAAAAAAACATTTTATAAGTTATAAATTTGGGGCTCAATGGCTGCTCAGTTAGTCTGCTGCAGGCTTGAGCCTCTGATGTATGTGCACGGAAATCATAATAGCCAGGCTACTAACGTAATGCTAAAGTAATCAGCAATATAAAAATGAAGGGGGTTGGGGGTGGTTGTTTCTTGTTTGAGAGGGATGTGGAGGTTGACGTGCTGGACTGCGGGTCTCCAATCTGGGAGAAACAACCCACCCCCTCCCCGACTGAACAATGGGAGTGACCCCACTGGGAGGAAGTTGATGTGAAACCCCTGGGACGAGCAGTAACAGTGTAGATCAGAAGGAATGCTGACAAATGTGGACTTGATGGTTTGTTTAGTCAAAACAGGGTGAGGTGCATTTTTTTTTTTTTCTTTTTAGTTAAAAAGCTTAGATGAGCAGATTATAGCAAACACAAAGTGATGCAAACATGATTCGGGAAAGTTTGGAATTTGAAGGCTTCTTACCCACAGCAGACTTTTCTTTTCAATTTCAACACACTAGAAACAACTAATTGATTGACAGTTAGTTGAGCATTAAAAACTTAATCGGCAACTGTTTTCGTAATCAATTAATCAAGTGAATCATTTTTCAACAAAATTTTTCATCAGACAAAACACGCAAGCCAGGTCATTTATGTAACAGGAGCTTCCACAGAACAACCTAGTGTGTATTTATTCCTTATTTGTAAGTCACTTTGGAAAAGCTTCTGCCAAAAAATTGAAAATGCAATGAAGAATTGATAAATGACATGTTCGTCTTCACAAGACCAAAGTTATTAGTTGTTACTTTTGATGTGCACAAAGATGCTGACAGACCTTAATTAGACCTGAATTAAACAGTTTGTTACTGTTGCTGTTCTGACATCAGTGCACGTATTAGAGTCTGTGTATTTGTGTTTGAGCTGGTGAAAGAGATTTGATTTGGGGGTTTGAGTTTCAGTCTGTCTGTGTATGTCTCTCTGTGATGGCGCTTGGAGAGACTGGTGACCTGTCCAGGTGTACCCCGCCTCTCACTATCCTTAACACTTAAAGATAGAGGACGGACGTGTGGATGGTCTGGGTTTCTGACAGGATTTGCATATCACAAATGTATGATTCAAATCGTATTTGTTGCTGACAACAACCCATTAAGTGTTATTGTTTTTGTTTTTTAAAAATGAACTCTTCTTTAGACTTTATCATGCTTGTAGCATCTCTCCACCCCTGTGTCGACACATGGATTCTCACTTTACGTTAAATTCTGAATAGATCAAACTTGTGCAGTTAACTTGATTTAATATGTTATGTTTATTTAAAATGATTTATTGGTTGACAGGCAGTAATTTGAAGTACAAATTGTGAAAAGAAGAAAAAAATAAACTGCACAAAGCATTTTTTGTTTTCCTTTTGCTCTTGATGTGATGTCTCAACCTTAATCTCATCTAAAAGATTTATTTTTATTTTTATTTTTTTAATTCTGATCTTGTATGGTGCAATAGGACCCAAGCTATCTACGTTTTTATTAGAAATGATGGCCGATTTTTGATTATTTTATAACGCCATCCCAACTGCTCGTTGATCTTAGATTTTACTTTCAGACATGATTAACCAAGCTTGTCCCCAGTATGTAAGTTTATTGGTCAGCCATGAGTTTCACTGCTGCAGACGGATCTTTGTAACGCTCCTGTTGCATGAGCACAGAGGAAGTCAGGACACAGCCTGTTTATTTATAAGTCAGGGAGGTCTTTTTCCTTCTCTGTGCAACTTTAAGAGTCAAACAAACAGCCAAAGGAAGCGCTATGAATGATTTCATGTCTAGGCTTGTGAGTCATTTTAGAGATTCAAATGCTGCTGGTATACTAGAGTAATCCCTGTAAAAGGTTTCACTGCCTCATTGGTCTTTTTGGAAAACCCCTTCTGCTGCTGATTTTCTAGCTTTTGTAGTTCGTAGCTGCTGTGGAATTTCTCATGCTTTCACGTTTTTTATTGATGACTCACGCAATTCAGATTAAAACAAAATATCAATTTGCAGCATTATCTCCTGCCTGAAATGGACAATCATGGAAGAGCTATGAAGCAAGCGAGGGCACTCACTCAGTTTGCGTTTTTTCATCTGCTGTGATGAGATCAGGGAGTTCACACTGGCAGTTGTGCGCGTTTAAATTGAGGTTACCACATAGGCAGTCACGCCTGGAGAGGACTGCTCCTGCTCCTGCAACCATCACCGTGACAACAGCACCCACCGTTTTGGCAATTAGCATTCAGTAACTCACTGATTAGCAACATGGTGTTTAGTGGACTGTTAAAAAAAAAAAAAAAAACACATACCCAAAAGACAGACAGATGAATTTAAATGTACACCAGGTGTGTTTTATTCCCCTCTAGGGAAGTGGCTCCAGATGATGTGTATATTAATGATTATTTAGGTGTGTATCATCTAAGCCCGTAAACCAAATCCGATGGAAATTATTTGAACCATGGTCTTCTTTACCTGTCTGATTTATTGTGCAAACAAAGAAATACAGGCAGTAGCACACATTCATCATATGTGTATGCATGTCCATAAAGGTATAAATGCCCTGTTGCCACTCCTGCCTCTGGCTGTAACAGATGATATTTACACAGCAGTTTGAATAAAGCGAGTGGTGTCGTTAAAAAGATAGATTGGCGTAAAGAGTACGGGGGTTTATCACTAAGCCAAAGTCCGGTGTGAATAATGTGGGATGTCTCTTTTGTAATCCTCGCATTTCCATTCATTCTCTTTGAATCTCTGTCTTTTGCATGCGACTTCTCTTCCTGGGCGTAGCCCTACCTAGGCTCTTGGTCCTTCCTCCTGCAGATAGCAAAAGCTTCTATTATCACAGCTCTGCACTGCACCACTGAGACTTCATCATCCTCATATCTCCTGCCTCATATGGGCCTCGGAGGGCCCCGTGTTGTGCTGCAGCCAGGCTCTTTGCATCTTTAAGCTCCTGCGCATGTGTGCGTGTGCGCGTGTGTCTGAGGTTATCACCCCAATGCTTATCTAGTTATTTGCATTATCTGGGCACAGCCACAGCATTGTGTTGGATTTACTGATTGCTGGTCGTGAGATGTTGCTGTTGTTATTCCGCATGGATGAGTACAGTGCAAAAGGACAGGGAGAAGGAGGAGGAGTAACAGGGAAAGGCCAAACTATTATCATGGATCAAAGATTAAAGATTGTCTATGTGATGATGGAGAAGCAGTTAAAGCAAACAGGCGCACGGAAATTCAGGGATCAGCTTTGCAGCCTTGCGTGAGGCTTTGAGGCTACATGTGTGTGAGAGGAGTGTGGGTTCTTCAAATGCTGTAGCTGACTAGGTTTTACTTTTTTGTCCAAATCCAATTTTCAAGGAGTAAATCATTGATTTGAAAGCAGACTGACTAACAGCGGCTAACGTGTACATATTTAAGCTTTTTTTTCAGTTTTTGCAGTCAGTTTTAGTGTGTGTGTGTGTGTGTGTGTGTGTGTATACATATATAAGACCTTCACAAAAAGGAAATAACATTATGTGCACTATCCTTGGCCATTTAATGTGGACTTGAGCCTGAATAGGTTGCTGATGCTGATCCACCACCTTGTCAATGTGTCCAGTGATAACAGTGAAAGCGGCTCTGGGGTTAGATCTATTTCTATTGATCAGCAGGTTGAATAGAGACACAGCTGCTTCAGCCAGCACAATGAACTACAGTGTGGAGGAGTTAAGAGTCTCTGCTGGACTCAGTGTCTTTGTTTCCAAATAACTGCTGAGGTTTGGCTGAATTTCCCAGTTTGGGTTTTGACCACATGGTGCTTGTTCAATATACTGTTGACATTGAGGAGATTTTCTGTGATTGACAATAAAGCTACAATATTCAACTTTTGGGAATCTGACTACTAAAGCAGCAGACTAAATCAATCCACCCAGGACATAAATTACTGATGCTGTGTCAAAGCCAATGGCATCTCATACATATGTGCATCTGCAACAGCCTCCCTCACAAACTTTAAAAGGGAATATTTCTGTCATAGGAGGCTTAGACAGCACCTCACTACATTAGAATTAGTGACTATAAGAAATTATTCTAAAAACATTATATTTTGTAGGTATAATGCTAAAATCAGGTGATTGGTGGAAATGGCCAATTTAATGTAAGCTAAAAGATACTTTACTTGTCCCCATGGGGAAATGACACTGAATAGCAACGCTGTAATAAAATAAACACATTTAGGGTGGCACGATATATTGTTTTAGTCTTGTCATTGCAAAGTTGGCATGTGCAATATTCACGTCACAGGATGTGCAATATCAAGGGAGAGAAATTAATAACACTATGTAAATATTTTGGAATATGAAATTGACTCAAAACAGTTGCATAACCAGTGTTGCACATGGATGCACTACAAAATCATTGTTCATTGAATGCACACATTTTTTCAGTGAACAATCAGTAGAACGTTTCCACTTGCATCTGAAGAAAGTGAACGTGAGTGTTGTTAACACACATACTAAACGTAATTGGCAAATACTTTGTTTACTTGATGTATGTCTCTACAGCCTCCAGCTCTCCTTCATCCTTCTTACTTAGTGAGGCATTCAGGGATCATGCATAACTTGGGTCAGTTGGGTTTTAACTAAAAACATCCACCTGATTATTGTAGAAGATTATTCTTTCCAAATTGAGCTATTCAAATAATCTAGAGAAAATTCCTGTTCGTTGAATATCACCAAATATAGTTATTTTCCAATATTCTGCAGCCCTACACGCAATTATATTTTTTATTTTAGTTGAAACTTTTTGTTGATTATATCCAAACAAATTATTAATTGATTTTAATTATTAATTAATTATTAATAATTAATTGGCATATATTGTTATAATTTTGTAATTGTTTAGTCATTAAAATTAATCTAAACTTCCAATGCTCCTGGTGAATTTGCTACTTGCTGTCATCAAATACAGAATGATAATAACAGAATGTTTCTGCAGATGAAATTTTGGAAATAATCGTTGCAGTCATGGTAAAAAGCAAAATGTGGGAAATACTGATTGTGTGGTTGTTGGAAAAAGAGTGTTTGCAACAAAAACAAAGTAGTTTGAGAAGATAATTATGGGTTGTGGTAACACAAGCATAGACAGTTCTATAGGCCAAAGAGGTGCTTTATCATTAGAAAGTAACAAGACAAGTTAATTTTATTTATATAGGCCCGAAAGCTGCAATCTGTAATCAGTCTCCTCTTGTCTTTGGCCCACACTGTCATTTTTTACTCATTTCCTCTTTTTGAGAGTCACTTATGGGATCGTCTCGATCTATCAATTAAACAAAAACCACTGAAGACCACTTGGAAGTGGACTTGGCAAAGCCTTCCAACCTCCAGCATGCTCGCCTGTTATTTATCCACTCATGTGATGTAGTCTGGTGCAGGTGAAGTAAAGGTGTTGGACAGATGTTACCTGAGTTACTGATTTGTCCTACGTGCTATTTTCACTCTGCTACCCTCTCTGTTTTTCTGTATCCAAATACAAATTGGCTGCTGGCTTCACCCTGGTGGGGAAACTGTTTTGATTCCACTGAGGAACCTGATGGGAATTCTGTGCAAAAGCTGCTGTGAATTGCACAAACTCTGTGCCTCTTGTTCAACCTTGATGTAAAATGATGGTATAAGAGTTGAATGAGGGGACTGCACCAATAGTCCCAAACTTAAATATTATCAGTTTGCAATTCTTGGTAAATGAAATAATTCGGGCAAATGTTCTATTAATATAATTCTTATAATCATTTCAGCATTGTAAGCGTTTCTACTTAAACTCTTTTAATTCAACCAAACAGATCATTTAATTTTATCTGCAGGTGTAGTTTGATAACCTTCTCCTCACAAAAACAGGCAGAGGAGTTTAGGAAGAAATCACAAACTCTTGACAAACTACCAGCAGAGAAGAAGCAAAAGCAACTGCATTATAGATATGAGGCACAGGACTAAGGCTCTTCTTGAAGTGAGATGCATTAGTGTTTGACCAGCGTGTTTTCCTTCTGTGACAGCACGCTGCCTTTCTTTCTGCCTCTGACATAGTGTAGGACCGAATCCAGAGAGAAATGCAGAGACACACGGAAAGAAGGAAGTCACGGCACTGCACACAGCAATTTAAATTTTAATTGCCTAGATTTATCTTCCCCATACAGTGTGACGGGCTGATAACTAGGGTTGATAGCACATAGCCTGTTTGTTAAAGCTTGGCAACGTGCAGATATCTGGGCAGGAGGCACAAGAAAGAGCAGAATGGATTTACTGCAACATATTTTAACCTTCCACAAACACCCACGTTCACAGTACAATGCACAGTTCAGCCAAGGCTTAAGTGCTTGCTATACCCTAAAGCCTAGCAAATTGCCTGATTCCAGACTGGCTGTGACACATCACCTGCACTCAGGAACACAGTGTATTGCTTCGACACTCAGCTCATACGGCAAGGAATGTGTCAAGATAATCTTTCCTCTGGTTGACCAGTTGAATTCTGAACAAGCATTTACTATAGTGGCGATCAACAGCAATAAAACTCACTCTCTTGGTCTTACTGTGATAGTTATTTTCAGTTATATGTGATCATCACCATAGCGCTGTATGTTGCTTCGCAGTCAAATTTTAATGATACGTGATGAAGCTGTAGCTGAAAAATACAAGACTTACAACTGGCTTCAGTAAGTAAACTATGAACATTGGCCACATTATTTGTAAATCTTATAAAGTGTATTGCTGAGCTCTCTTGAAAATGTATTTTGGCCGTTTAGGATTACCAAGTATAGTTCATGTAGTGACAAGCATATGAGCAGTTTTATTCATTAATTTTTGAGTTTATTACAGATCCAACGTTCCTGCGGTCTGACTCGAGATACCAACTGAAAATCTTGTTTAAAACAATGTGCGACTGTGAACTAAGATCGGGGCAATTTGTAACCCCCCACCCACCTCCCATTTGTTAACCTCCCACCTGTGACATTACATCTTAAAATAACTAAAAACTGACAGCTGACCAAAACAAGGACGAATGGTATCAAACTAACCAAGAATCCAAGTTTAGCATTTTAAAAATAAAATTCATGCAGCTCAAAGTAGCACGAGAAAGTAAGAAAAGTATTGCTGAAAGGAAAAGTTACTCTCCTGAAAGTGTTGCACTTCTCCTTTTTTCTGTAATTCATTTTCCTTTTTTGCACTGTTAATAACTAAAAATATAATACGGAAAATTAGAAACAGCTTTTTGGTGTTTCCTGTAAGAACCATTCTAACTTTGCCAATAGACAGATATAACCTTTAGCATCTTCACTGCCGTCACATTAATGCCCTAACCAGCTGCTTTATTTTTGACCTACATCCCTCTACATTTCCTCGCATGAAACCCGATTAAACATTAAAACTTTAAAAGTTTTGAAAGTGCACATCGGCTCCACTGGCCTTATGTGAAGGCATAGAGCTAATAATTCAGTCGTTCTTTCCTGAAGCCCTGAGGGCCATCGCAGATCCACTTCATAGCTAAGAGCAGTTTTCACAAAGTATAGCGAGCAGGAGGTCCACAGCTTGTCACACAGTACAAACTTCATCACTTAGACCCCCTCCCTCCTTTTATTTCCCTGCTTCCTGCACTGTCTCTCTCCTCCGTCTCTTCCATCCATGTTTCCTTATTATCGTCTAGCCCCTCGATCTGCAACTGCATGAGTCACTGATTGTCCACATCTTTTACCATGATGGGACGTGGTGAGAGATGTCCCTCTACGTTGGTCATATTTTATAAATCTGTGATTGACCTCTGTCTGTGCATATTTTTTTATGTTCTTACTTTCCATCTTTTAATGCTCTACTCCCAACAGCCTTTGAGATTCATTTTCAGGCAAACTCACATCAACAAATGCAATGTAAGTGTAATTGAATAATTTTCTTATTGGGCACAGCGGCATAATGTTTAATTTCCTCAGTAAACACTGTGCCACCATGCTGTTTTGTAATATGCTGGTGCTCGATAGGCATTGTGCCCTGGAGTTGCAGCTCAAATTGCACAATATAAAACAACAACCCAAGTGGGTGATGGTGAATATGAATATGAACAATTGCATCTTTTGTTTTCGTCAACTTTCCCTCCTGCCAATATTCCAGCAATTATCAACTTTGAAATGTTGTTAATTAACAACAATAATAACATTTAACTATCTGGTTTTGGAAATGTAATGAACTTAATCTATGCTCTGGAAAATGAAAAAAAGTGAAGTTTATGCATCCGTTATTGTATGATTACCTCCTGAGCAGCTAAGGCAGAGGGAGGAAAGGAGTGGAGAGTGAGAGATTGTGGTTGGTTGAGATGACAGCTGCATGGGCTCGTCTGGTGATTGAGGGTTCATCAGGTAGTTAATTTGCTAGTGAGCGTCTTGACTATTGTGAGTGATGGCGTTTGGATGATAGCGCAACGCTGGAGTGGAATAAGGACTGCGGCTGCTGTGGAGAAAACAAATTACGTGGCTGTCGTTAGATAGATAGACCTCATTTGTAATTAGCATCAGGTTAAAGATTTAGAACAGTTCTTAAGAAAAAAAAATTATATGGGCAATACTGATTTAAATCCCTAGTTCTTACTGTATATGTTATAAAAAAAAAAAACGTTGGCAGGACTGAGTTTACGAGTTCAGCATAAATCTGCAGAAAACTTAAAACCTCCGTCAACCAAAAAATAAAAAATTTGCCTTGGATGTAAATTTTGATGTTTGGACATCAGCAACAGAATCTCAGGATGCGTGTAGGAGTGTAATCGTTAACATTTGGATTGATACCAACATTAGTATTGTTGTGCTTTTCCCCTAATCACACATTGCAACCACTTAAATCACTTTATGAGCTTCTGTATTTGTGTCTCAAGGAAAGAGGACATGCAATAGAGGGCTCACTGTCTCACTCCCTGCCGCTTGATGGATGGACAGACAGTAGTGTATGTCTAATTATCATTAGCCTCCTGGAGAGGAAGGCCTGTTGTAATAGGAACTCTTATTACTGTAACGCCTTTATCAGCAATTTGATGTCCTCCTGCTGTTTTGCTAAGCTGGTGTGGAGACGACCGTTTGTCTTTTATAAGAATTCCACATACAAGCTGTATTTTATGATGACTGTGTGTTGTTGCTCTACATGCAAAAGTGTCTTTTTTTTGTGTGTGACATTCATAAATAAAACTCAAAAAATCTAAATATGTTCTAAGTGAGTAATTACATTGCTGCACAGATCATTTCACAGCATGAGGTAACTGAAAAAAAAATTGAATACAATGAATCCACATATTTCTGTGCTGTTAAAGAGAAATTATGTTAAGCAGTATGAGACAAGAAACATAAGTAAGTTTAGATTTCAAGTATGTGCAAGGGTCGTATGTGTGTCTTTTTACTTAATGACATAGTCCTCGGTATTTGTTGAACCTGAATCCAGTCATACTAACGTGAGCATGATGCATGGAAATCCTGTTGCATCCCCAGGAATTATTTGGTGTTGTGTTTTGTTGGCTTAGTCATGTTAGAAGCTACTGTAACATAGTTCAAAGCCGTAGCTGCTGGTGATCATGCTAATAGTATGGGTTGAAAGCAATGCAAATCTACAGTAAAAAAAAAAAATAAGAAAGAAAAATGACCTTTTCTTTGCTAGTATTGAATTCATTGGAAATGTCTAGTGGGAGACCTGCTTGGAGCTATGCACATTTTCATGGTACATTCTTTATAAATAGCTTTTTTTTTTCCTTTTGTAGAGTCTGGTGCATGCAGTCTTTTTTTTTTTAAGTAGACACTAAGGCTACATCTGGCCTTTGGCTAGTCTGTGTTATTGGTCAGAATATCAAAGGGACAGGGAGAAGAGACCGAATATCTTCTTCTAGATGCAGCATCCACCTGAAGAGACTTCTATTAGGCAGGTAGGTCTTAGTCTCAGCCAAGGTGCTCTACTGTTATTTCACAAAGCTAAAGCAAACACCAATTTTCAGCCTCCTTTTTATGGTTTTAGTTTGAGTACACGCATATTAATAATACAACATAATAATGTAACAATATAATTATAATATTAATACATCATATTAATTTTATTATTAATATGAATGAATATTATTATAAATTGATATGAAATGTATTAATTTCTTCCAAGAAGTATAAAAATGCAGTACTTGTTGCTGAAAAACCGCTGTTTTTCAGTTCAGAATGTCATCTGAAGGGGTTCTGGAGGCATTTTTCAGCAAGCTGTAAACAAAGATTTTAATACGTGCAGTACAGAAGGAAGTTACATGTACATCTCTGATGCAGCCTCCCTGTATGAGCCAACCAGCGTTTCCTCTGTTTTTGTTCATGTTGTGTATTGTAAGGCCAGTTAGATGAAGAAGTGTATGTATAAATGTGCTGATGATGTCATTGGTGATGACCTGTAACTGCCTTTGAAGTTTCCTTTTATGTTGTCCTTTGAAGTTTACCTTTTAAGTAGGTTTAACCAAGTTTGATATACTAGTTGTCGTAAAAACAATGTTAATAAAGGTTTGTTACAAGACAGCTAGTTCAGCTCAGCCTTCGGAAAGAACAGACTTTCTAACCACTAAGCTGATGGAAAGAACGGACTACAAGGTAGTGGGGACCGCAACAAGGCAGAAGTGAAAGGTATAGTGTGTATCTGTGGAGGCACACAGTTTCTTACCTTGTTTGGTGAATGTGATTTGTGTCTGTTTTTGTGTAATTACTATTCATAAACATGTACTTTAGAATTACTCCTTAATTCAATAAATGTTCAGTGTTTAACATATAAAAATTATAACAATTTTTATTCACCTAAAACACAGTGGAGACACGACTGAACATTTAAACAAATCTATTCCTGTGTCCTGTGTAGCTTTTAAAGCCAACTTTTTTAGATGCTGATGCAAATACCATAGTTTGCGCTTCAGCTCAGAATTGTTGAGGTGATGTTTTGCAGTATTTTACCTCAGGTTTCACTTCATTAACTATCACAGCGAGAGCTATAAACCAAGCTCTGTATTCAGCATGCCAGCTCAGCTCACCTGAGTATACATGTGCCTGCTATATCGACCGTTCTATTGAGTCACAGTGGAGTCGCCTTGAGGGCTGTGTCTGCAATGCACGTGTAGAGGAGATAAAAGTTTGTCTAAGTGTAGTTTGTAGCTGTATTGAGATAGTATCTGGGGTTTATTTGCCTGTATATATTTTCTCTTAGTCAGCACGATTACTCCTTCGATAAGGCTAAATGGACTGTTTGTCTCTTATGTTATGTGACTCACATCAGAATGGACACACACACACACACACACACACACACACACACACAAACAGTATAAATGTGGACATATATGCGGGCACATACACACTTGCAACGAAGGCAGACAAAACACAGACGTGCATATTCAAAGCAGTGATTCCAGATAATGTTGAATACTCGGGCAGCCAGCCCAGGAAAATAATCAACTTTACAAGTGAAATATTGATTTGATTATATCAAAATACTTTAATACGTGAAGCCAAAATTCTAATGTGTTTATTCTCTTTGGCTTAATGAAGAAATATGTGTATAATACTTTATATCTTTGATTTGGCAACGGCCGCTGCTACCTGTTTGCTTAGCCCAAATTTCCAGTTGTAAATATTTTGATATTTTGTAAAAAGCCGAATGCCGGTCGTAAACACAATATTCACTCCTGGCAACAGAATTATTAACTTCACGTTTACATTCGGGCAGTGCAGAGCACTTGGTAAAGGTTAGGAGAAGATTATTGCCTTGGCTTGAAGCTTGAGACTGTACATGTTGAGAATGTGGTTTTTAACCACAACCTCAATCTTTTCCTAACTGTAAAACATGTGTTTTGCATCCAACACAACCATTGGGCTGTAGGATGTACATCTTACCCTCCAGTTTCAAATTCGTGTCCTCCTTTTGCCCTACCACTCATCTCTCCTCCTCTCCAGCACTATACCTTAACAAGAGAAACACAGTTACAATGACTGCTTACACAGGATCCAACAGTGAAGCAATCTGGCAGAGACATTCCACAGATTTTTGTGCAGCTGTGTTTTTATTGTAGGGTTGAACAGATAACAGTTGGAAATCTGAAAAATGTGTGATATCAGATAAAATAAGACACCCTTGTTATCCTGCAGAGACTTAGAGTTGAGAAGAATTTTCTGTACTTCAGGGGCTTCATCTGAATGTGTGTGTGTGTGTGTGTGTGTGTGTGTGTGTGTGTGTGTGTGTGTGTTAGGTCTACACATCTGTGTGTTGGGTTAGAGCTAGGTGGTAATTTCATAACGATCTAATGCATAACACAGGAACACAGGTCATTGTGAATATAAATGTAATTACAATATAATGTGCTTTTACAACTGTTTATCATCAGCATATTCACATTAGCACTGAGATAAGGATTCCAGCCATTTATCAGCCCTAGTTACACTGGGTGGACCTTAGATGCTGTGAATGGAGGCAAACAAAGTTTAAGCAGCTCAAGAGCCAGATGCCTCTGGTCAGCTGTTAGCTTGTCACGTAGTGTATCTGCAGGAAGTAGTCAAATAATTCAAGTGGCTCCAAACCACTGTTTATACAGGACTCTCTCTTATCTTGCAGAAGGTCCCCCCAGTGGTAGATAAGACTAATGAAATCTAACATGCTGGCTTCTGAGGCCCTTTTAAGCGAAGTTCACATTACATGACCGGATGGATTTCTGTTTTTGAGCCATAGCCAGTGTTATGGTGATAGTTGTCATTCATGTTTGCATGTGACATGTAGCAGTCCTAAACTGCCACACGTGCAAATTTTACTGAAATGTGAGCCACACGCTTAAAATAGCATTAATGTGATCCGAGAGACAGCCAGTTTACCCAATAATATGTATCTTCCAGTTTGGCTTGAACAGAGGCTTCTCCTTAAAAGTCTGTCAAATCTAAAACCCAATTGAAATTCTGACTGTACTGGCAGTGGTAGAATTTACTAGATATGCATTGGATCTAGGAAAACATACAAAAGTGGCTCAGATCTGATTGAACAAATCAAAATTAGTTTGGATTCGGATAGAAATGTAGAATTCTTGTTCGGGTTTGATGGAGGTTCAGTCTCGTAGATTAGGCTAAATAGTTGTAATTTGTAAATATTTTGAACCGTAAAACTGATTACATGAATTCATATTTCTTATTTAAAGTTCTATTAAACATTAAACACTGCACAAACTGCGTTGGTCTTTGATCAGGTTTGGACATGAAACCAAAAATGCTTGGCCACCAGAGCCTCAGGTTCAGGTCAGGTTTGGACAGCTATATGTGCCCCAATCCATGATCTAGTCCAGGCATTGCCAACCCTGGTCCCCAGGGAACACTGCCCTGAAAGTTTGCTAGCTGTCCCTGCACTACCTACTGCTGATTACTTGGATCAGGTCTGTTCAGTCAGAAGTTGGAAGATACCAATTTGCTTTGTCTTTATTCCACCCACCTTCATCTACGATGGGGCGGTGTTCCCTGGGGCCCAAGCTGGGAATCCCTGCTCTAGTGACTTTGGAGCAAAATAATAGTATTTGGTCACTTCCACATGTGACATGAATGCACCCTTAGAGCTGTGTTGTGAATGAATATTGTTTATTTTTTCACTATGCCTGTTGTATACTCTATTAGGTTTATTTTTCTCTTCTGTGCCCCATATTGTTGTCCAGCATCCAGATATTACCCTCACAGTGTTTGAGCTGTTGTGTGTCTGCGCTGATCAAATATTCCATTACTCTGCAAGCTTCCTTGCATGTAATACAGTGGACCAGATCCATGTCCAAACAGTATTAGACTCTCAACACTCCCACTCTCTCACAAAGGTATTCAAATAATTACCTCTTCCCACATCTGCTCACAGCAGCCAACTACAGTCTTATTATGGTCCTTTGACACGTAATGCGTATGCAGGGCTGATAGAAATTGTATTTCCATTGTGGTGTATTCACACAACACCAGCATCCATCTGTCAGAGCTTCACTAATAGTGCTGCTCTGCATTCTTATCAACATGTGTTGATGCTGTGCTGCTTTAGGTTGTTAAAGATAAATAAGGCCCAATCACAAATTATATTTTTATACATCTACCCCTCATTTTTGAGTATTCCCTCGTTCTTGAGTTTCCCTTCAAATCAGAGTCATAAGCGGTAGTTGAAATATAGCCCTATGAAATGGGACAACCCTTTAAGACCCCATACATCATCAGAGCAAAATGAGCAATCTTGTTTGCTGAGGAGAGCCTCATAAAACCATACACTATGGAGATAGCTCTGTTACACTTTCATGCACTTAAGTAACCAGGTTACTCAGACAAATCAGCTTTCTTGGATAATAGGAAGCAGGGTTTACATGGCTTTAAAAAACCTACTTATTGGAAATCCATGTATACACACAGCAGATGAGTAATCTGATTTGTCCTCCTCCTCAGACTTACTTTGGAAGCCTGCTTTCACACATTTTAACTGGACACATATTTTAACTAGTGACAGAAAATGCTGCTTTCTGACTTTATTTTTTCTTTCTTTTATCTTTTTTTTTGTTGTTGTGTTGCTGCAGTGACAGCGCAGAAGACAATAGTTTAAACTGAATAAAAAAGTCAGGGATAAGCAAGGAAATGCAACTTATTTACACTTCTGTGATTCACTTTGTTTTAGTTTGATTTTTCTGATTTCGCGTGGACGAGGCACCAATAGGTCCTTTAGCGATCTTTCCCTCACTGGGTCTTTCACTCAGCTGTTTGTTCCTATCTTTTGTTAAGGCACATGCACTGTTGGGGAAATCTGATTAGAAACCTGGTTACATGTACACATGGCAGAGAAATTGGTGTTCTCGTGCAGAAACCTACCAGGGGAAAATCAAGTTTTACCTAATCTCTTACCCCCATTTCGTAAACAAGCCTTCCCATTCACATTTAGGAAATGATCTTTCCTGAGAAAGCAGACTGTATCCTGGATACATAAGTCCATGTAAACACACTGATTGTTCACATTTACACATGCTAACATTACTGGTTGTGACGACATTACACAGTTAGCAATAGGAGGTAACAACCCTCTCTCCTACCCTGCCTTAGATGAGCAACGCAATAGCAAAACTATAATATAATCTAAATATAAATACAGTATGGAAATAAAAATGGGAAAATGCAGGACTGTGTTTGTGCAGACTTAAACTTGTCTTGCCATATTGTTAGTAAACATTAGATGTTTGTTCACTAATCGGCTTATTGACATCATTAAGAATTTTTTTGTTCTCTTTTTGGTCATGTATATGAAACATGCAGCAACAATAAAATAAGAAAATGTGTGGTTGGCACATTTTAAAAAAACATTTTATCCAGTTAACAGGGTTTGGGTTAGGATAGGGCCAAGTGTTAAGGATCAGGACGAGAATTGGCAGTGGTCCTTTGTGGAAGACTACTGTAACAAACCTGAGAGGTAATTTTAGTGGAGATGCACACAGTGAGAGCGATGCTATATTTTCTAGATCTTAAATCCTTCTGGTCTTGAGGTCAGGGTCATCAAAATGGCACAGAACAACACAGTGTTTATTGGTGATCATCCCAGACATGATGATTCATTTAGAAGCCCTTGGGCCAAAATGAATTTTGTCAGTTGAATCATTGGACTTCTTTTAGCTTTGTCCTTGTATACAGAGTAACCTAGAATGACAGCACAGCGGACTATCAACCATGCCAACAGAAACAAAAAAACACACAAATGTGATGCAGGATTTGACAGCACCTCGTCACATTTAACGTATTGAAGCTTATTTATAAAAAAACAACACACATTTTTAAAGTGTAATGTTTTAAAGTGTAATGTTTCTTTCCCATGACTGAATACATCCTCCACCACTGATGATGTGTAGTGTCGTTGCTGGATTTCCTTGACCATTTCATTAGTAGCTGTAGTGGTGTGTTTCATTTTATCAGACAGCTGTTTTTGATCAAATGTCTGCTCAGGTGATTCCTCCCCTGCAACTCTTACGTCAGTTTTTCTTTTTGCTATTGCTAGGCAACAAGTCATGGCTGTCAATCACAGGTGTGTCAGCAAGCTATACAAAATTATTAACAGCAGCACCATTCACAAAGGAAATGCAGCTTTGTTTATGGGTCTGCATGTTTCTAACAATGTCCCAGGAAGCTTTGTATTAGAAATAAGAATTGGATTAATTATAGGGAAAATGGAGATGGCAGGTTAGCTAAACATGCCAAAATGTTTGTCTTAAGGACAGGATGCAAGCATCACTTCAACATATATGCAGAATGATGGATGATGATGATGATGAATTTTTTCTATTAGTAATAAACTGCATTGCCTCACTAGTGCATAAAATTAGGCAAATCCCTTTAAGACGATTTGCTCCTTAGGTATTTTGCTCACCAACAGAAATCCTCAGGCCAGTGTCAAATCCAGGGGCTGGGCCAAAGGAAGGGTTTGACATAACCCCCAGCCACAGTGATACTTGGTACTTGGCATGTCAAGCATAACCTGAACCTTGAAAGGAGAACTGACTATAAACAATATTAACAATTTATAACAATTTCTACACATGCTCCTGGTCTAATCCAGTCCTCAGGCCCCCCAGCTGCCCATAGCTACAGAGTGACGTGAATGTATTAGACAAAATATTTTGGTGTTGCAGTTTACATACATGACTTAATTTTACTGCCTCTTTGCCTCCAGCTGTTTGTTTTTTTTTTTTCCTTTTATGAGGATGACTGGTGTCCTGGAATGGGAGACGGTGACGTTATGTCACAAGTTTGTTTGATTATTTTGAGAGAGTCGCTCTTTATTCCCCTTTGATACGAACACAGTGATTTCTCTTTCTCAGCTCCACACTTTAATCCATCCACCCCCTCTTACTTCTCCTCTCCCTCTGACTCAGACACATCATCTTTTGCTAGTGTCTAGTAAAAGTTGATGCACTGTAGTGGTTTTCAAATGAATACATTAGGAAATTCCCATATGGGTATTAGTTTTGATACCCTAAAATGGAAACCGTTAGAGAAGTCGGTTAAGCCTGTAATTCAAGCCAGCACACATGTGTTAGAAAAATACCCCAAGGATGTTTGTCATGATGGCTGATCTTTTGATTAATGATTGTCCTTGAGGATGTCTTGTTTATGATATGATTTAAAAAACTAAGTGTGCATTCCCTGACTTGCAGAGGGCTTGCGTGTTAATTAATTACGCATAGACTGATTGCAGTTGAGTTGATTGCTTCACCTTGCTCTGCTAGCTTATAGGAATGGCTTTATCACTGCTGTGTGGGGGTTTTGAGGTCTTTATGGCAGTGCTCTTTACTGCTGGCAATTTCTCTTTGTCTGCAGGGATTGTTTACATCCTAGTATAGAGATGTATCTATCCCCAGGCTTGTTTCTCTATCTCTGCTTCCTTTTATTTCATTTCAGAAAATATCTTTGATTTATATGTGGACCTCTCACCTCCTAAATCCCCCAGACAGGCTTAGTATAAGTGCCTACAAGGAAAGTGTGGATACACAGATCAATAAAAGTTTGGGAGTAATACCCAGTTCTTTGCTGCACACAGCATCATCCTTTGGTGTTCTTAACCTGAGCTGCCCACACTAATATCTAATAGCAGTAAACTCCTCAGAGTCATCATCTCCATAAATGATCAGGCTTTAATCTGCTTTAAAAGAACAGCTATCCCGTTTTTCTTGGGTCACTGCACTCTCTGCTGCCACAACCACATGAATCTCTCCAGTCTGTTATTCAGCAGATTAGTAAATGTCCCTCCAACCCACTCTTTTTTTTTTTTTTTTTGCCGTCTGCTTTGAAATTAATGGGCATGTTGGAAAGTAGGCTAAATCCAGAGTGACAGCTTTTTCTCCCTCCTGTTTTTAAAGAGGGCCTGCAGGCGCTGTCCAATTGCTCAGGAGATAGAGAAGAGAGAGCTGGTTTATCAAGCTGCTCATGCCTCTTAGATTTTCTCACCTCTGCCCTTTGGGATGCTCCCAAAGCCAAAACACATATCATAGCCGTTGATGATTGGCTCTATTTTTACAATATGAGAGAACAATATAGAATGATGCCAGCAACACATCTCACAAAAGTTTGGACAGTTTGTGATAAAAGATGGGAAAACAGGGTAACACCTAGTAGTGTAATTAACCAACTAATGAAGTTAATTGGCAATAGCTAACATGATTGGGTAAAACAAAAACTAAGTAAAGGGTTCATCACTCAATAGAGAACAAAAAGCATTTTAAAATTGCAAGAGAAATGGGATTTTTTTCATAGACAGTGCATAATATTATTAAAAGGTTGACAAACTTCAGGGTAATCTGTGGATGCAAGGATCATGGTAAAAAATAAAAATAAAAAACAGTATTGAAGGGCCATGATGATCTTCAGGTCCTCAGGCAGCATGGCAATAATAACAGACAAGATTCTGTAGCGGTGTACTGAGGCGAAGTCAAAAACCGTCCTGTGAAACCCAGTAAATACGTTTGCTGCATTATGAGACATACATATGAAAAATGAGGACCATGTTGAGCAGCTGAAATCCAACTGTATATCAAGTATAAAATTGGCATAACACAAGTGTTGTTAAGGATCAATGCAACTTGGTAACAAACACACTCCTAGCCCAGCTTGTTTGAGACATGTTGCTGGCATCAAATTACAAATAAGCATGTGTATTAAAAGGCTCATTTTACATGTTGTCTTTGTACTATTTACAATCAAAACTACGTTATAAATAATTTAAAACTCATTGCACTCTGTTAATTTATATTTTACATTTTACACCATGTCTCAGCATTTGTCCAAATAGGGTTTATATCATTTTACCTGTGCACACATTATTAGCCTTAATAACACATGAGAAAGCAGTGTTGTGCATTTCTCTGACTCTGCTCAATGTGGAGTGAACAAAATACCTTGCTGAGAAAAGAAAATCCTGACTCCTATTATTTTTTTTTAGAGAACAGTTTATTGTTTTATAGCTTTTCATATATGATGCGCTCACTGATGATATGGTGCTTGACATACTGCATCAGTTGAATAGCTAAATACAGTACATATGTTCTTAGACCTTTAAGGCGTAAAAAGATATAACTGTGCTTTTTTGGGTTTCTTTAGATTGCTGCCATGTTGTGGATTTCTGACATTGTACGTGGGCTAAAACCTCCCATTATTGAACAGGCAATGTCACATCTGAAAGGCATAAGCAGCTACATATGGATGTGCAAGCTCCGTCTCATTCTCGCACATACACGCACAGAATCTACAAATACTCTTTCTGTGCTTGAGGCTTGGGGCTCTGATCTTTCCAAAGGTTTTCCTCCTGTGGCCCGTGTGCCAGACTGTCTGGAGAGCTGTGGAGGGGCTGGCGTCGCCTGCCTGCTGGATGAAGGCCTCTCCTCTCTCTCCATTCGCCTTTCCCTGCCTCCATACCCCCCTCTCGAGCCCTCCTCTTCCTCTTTTCTCTGG